>NC_084460.1:250047857-250350887 GCF_027409185.1 Cynocephalus volans
AATTATCTATTTTCTTTTAGGAAATAAAGTCATTGACAGGGTTTCAGCCCTGCTATCCAACCTGACTACAGATGATTTTGAGTACAAAGCAAAGCTGATTTTTTTTTTTGCCAGCTAACTCCACAAGAATTTGCCTATACTGCCCTTTCTGATGCTGTTTTTATCACACTAAACTTTACTACATGGTACCTTGGGGACCCCTTCACATAAGACTGATTATGTATAGAAAACTGGAAACACTTATAAAGTGTAGTTGAATTTTTTTGGTCATAAAAAATTAATATTTGAAGACATGTTTACTAAAAGGCATTTCATTTATAAAGGCTTAAACTTTCTTTAGTTTATGAGGGGGCTTGTTTTACATTTAACATTATTAGAAAATCAGTTCTCCATGTGGAACTTTTCATCTAAAATGTCAAAGGAACTGGTAATTGAAAAGAGAAAACTTTACACATTCCTGCACATTTTGAGTCTTTCAAGTTAGTTCTCTTCTCCTGAAATCCCTTCCCCGTCTGTCATTTGCCAGGTGGTGAATTCCTGTCTACCCTTCAGGGGCCAGCTCAGCTCATGTCACCCTTTCTGATGTCTTTCTCAGTCTCTAAAGGAGGCAACAATGGACTTTGCAGTCAGTATGTCTCCACGATTTTTCTTACCACATTGTGTTGCAATAGCTGTTTTTGCGTTTGCCCCCTATTAGATTATAAGCTCCTGTACAGCAGATATTAGTAACATTTATTAAATTGTTGGGTTGAATTGTGTGCTCAAAGAACTGTTGAAATAATGGAGAGATTTCACATAATAAATACAAAAAAGTAAGAAAATGTCTGGGTCCAGGGAAATGTTAAGTGAAAATATCCCTTCTCCCCCAAAGTAATCACTAAATATAACTTTCTTTTTGGGAAAGATTACATCATCTTGAAAATAATCATTGACAAGGACATTTGTCCTACATTGTTGCATCCACTTGGAAAACTGCATATAATAGTTTGTCCTTCAAAAGATAAGTTGATTTTCTTCCTTGCAACAAGATACAAGTTACTTTAGTAACTTCATAACAGAATAGAAAAATGATTCAGGTTCACAACATGAAAAATATGCTAGGAAAGAAAAAGATTTTATAGATAAACCAAAATCCTACACTAAGCCAAAGCCTCATAAGAAGCTATTACTGTGTAAAGAGTAATGTGCTCCCTGTATTGAATGCAGCACAGTCGATGAGTTCTAGTGGCATCATAAACAATAAAACCCAAGTTCAAATCATTCACATGAACTTGTAATTGAATTTTTCAAAATGTGATTTAATGTAGTAAATGGAACAAGAGTAAAATGTTTCAAATATAACAGCTATTGAACAAGTCAGAAAAATTAGTAGCGAGTGAATATTAATCCTGGTAGTTTTCAAGCTTCTTGAGATAGCAAAACTCACTTGCCTAATTTAGTAGTGAAAGAGAAAAGTATAATACCAGACTCAGAAAGAGGACTACTCAGTAAGGAGAATATAGGACAACTTTTTACATTTTGAATGATAAAATAAATGATGTTGCTAAACACCACAGTATAGATCTATTTTTTTTTTTCTTTTAATGAGTGCTGGATTAAATTTTCTTTTAATGAGTGCTGGATTAAAACTTGGGAAAATAACTGCAAAGCCCAGCTCATAGGTAGGACCAAACAGTCCTCCAATTCCAAATTTAGAGACTTTTTAAAAAATTAAAGTGTATTCAGATATATTATATGTTACTCAGCATTAGTTGGCTGAAAGATTTATAAATTTGCTGACTTGTGACCTTCTTTTATCAAAGTCTGAGCCCAGAGTGCTGTGAGCCTGGCAAATCTGTTTGTGTGAATAACTTTGGATTTTCCAGCATCAAAGTTCAGCATTTGTTGTGGGGTCTGGAGTTAGACACTGTCATGAGTTCCATTGTTTTCCCTCAATATGTCAGAGAAAGAGTTGCTGAGTCTGAGATGGCAATTGAACTTCATTAGTTCTACAGTATCAAGTGCTTTCTAGTGAACCTTCAAGGCTTTGAATGGCTACTTTTTAATTGTGTACTTCTAGGTTCTTTGGTTGCAAGGAAGAGGAACACGCTCAAATGGTTCAAGAAAAAAAGGGGTTATTTTAAAAAGAGAGGGGAATCTCATGGATATAAAATACAGGAACAACAGCCAAGTCTTATAACGAATGTCAGAATGCTATTTTCAAGGCTACTTCTAATGTGTGCTGGGTTATGTTATGTTTCCAAACATAACCAGCAGATGGAGCAATTTACTTTATTAATACTCTTCCATCTCTAAAAGTCATTAAAGACTATTTTTTTGTGTGTGTATCTCAATCTCATCCATATTTACACATTTAAGTGTATGTTTCAAATCTTTTCATATATTTGAAAACAATGTATTAAACATGCTTTTATTTTAGGAAAGCGCTGTTCAGTTGTTAGGATTTTAATTCAGACTTGAATTTTATTAGCTTTATAGACCTAAAAGGAAGACATGAGAGAACATTAGTCATGGCAGGAAGTATACCACTTCCTTTTCATCAGTTTCCTTACGCAAGTCATAATCATATGTCCTGCAAGATGAGAGTGAATGAAGCTGGTTCTGATGTGCCCGTGGAATTCAGCAATACTTAGCTGTAATTTTGAGAGTCCTGTAATAAGAAATTTTAAAATTCTGATTTGGGTAACTGACTCCAACAGAGCTTTCAAGTTGAAATTTATTTATGGAATCATTTCAGCTATTCGACTATCCATCCTATCTCTTGTCAATAGAGGATGGTTTCCTGTAGGAGATAACTAATAACTTTACAGAATTTTGGGATGTAATAGAATGTTATTGTCCCCTGGAGGTCATACTTACCAACCAAAGGGTAATAACTTTTATTACAAGCCTGAAATAGTCTATAAATGTTTCATTAAATTCCTAAAAGTGTGCAGTTATTAATTCTCCATCCTCTTTTTTTTATTTCTGGCTACCACACTGAGACTGATGAAGTGTTCCTGGGAACCTGGGGAAAATGCAATTGTGGTCCATTTATCACCTGTAATATTTCCTAGTGGGATTATCTGAATGCATGTGGATTTTAGTAAGAATCTTCTCAGAAAATTTCATTATTATTTTAAATGCTAGGCTCAGCATCTAAGTTCTGCCTTAATCATTCCCTCTCCCAACAGGTTTCCACTGATTCTTAACTCGCTTTAGGCAGCAGGTGAAGTGGGGAGGGAAGACATCGCATTTTCTAGCTATTGCAGTCGATTCAAAAGCATTTATGAAGCATCTGTCTGTGCAGGGCACTGGCATGGTGCTGAGCTGATTGAGTTAAAAAAGACATAGATCATGTCCTTGAGGCAGAGAAGCTGCCAACTGCTGACTTCAGAGAGAAGTATTTTTATTTCTTCAGTCTGGGCAAAGTTTCCATGAAACAGGTTATGTGTAGGTTTGAACAGGTAGGGGATGGCCAAATCATTTCTATCATTGTAGAAAACAGACAAAAAGTTTACTTTATCATACTGCAAGGAAACACAGTTTCAATTCCTGAGAAATTAGAATTATGGAATACTTAAAAACAAAGTATAGTTTTGACTTTCAGGTTAACATTGTAACTAACAAAATATTGCAAAATCAAAGACCCTTTAGGGCTCGATTTAATGGATAGAGAATACAATTTGAAAAGGTAATAAAACAGATTCTTACACAAAAGGTGCTTGGATTTTGCATTTGAATAGCACTCCGCTGTTACCATCCAGAATGTTTTTTCTCTTCTTGGACCATAAAAAGGATCTTGACCTTTTGCTTTTTACTTCTCTTTAACATCATTTCTATGTATAATATGTCATCTGCACCACGCTTGTGCATAAGCAATGAGTATGAGGATATTTTGTGTATGACCCATTTACTTGAAGGAATTGTCCTATTTTAGGTTCTTTGGTTGCAAGGAACAGGAGCACGCTCAAATGGTTCAAGAAATAGAGGGGTTATTTAAAAAAGACAGGGGAATCTTGTGGATGTAAAATACGGGAACAATAGCCAAGTTTTATAATGAATGTCAGAAAGCTATTTTCTTTCTCTTTTTGGCATGTAAATTACTTTTAACAAGTGGTCTAAGGTGAACTTGAAGAGGTCAGGTGAGGTGGGCAAAAGCTAGATCATGTAAGGCCTTGAGGTTATGGGAAGGGACAATCCTGTGTCCGTATGTGAACAATATGACAAGGAGAACTAAAGCCCTCAGTTGAACTGAAGTGATTGAATTCTCTCTCAAAAATTTGACCTGAGACGTCATTTAGTTTGTGGCTGGCTCTTGAAATATTGATAATAATTTCATAATTTCTAATATTTGTCAAGAGCTTACTGTGTATCAGCTATTGTCCTAAGTTTTTTTTCATGTTCTAACACATTTATCTTTACAACTATACAGTATGGATCAGTGTCATCCTCATTTTACAGATAAAGAAATTTAAGTACTACTGAAAAGTTAAATAATTTCTACAAGTTGACAAAGGATGTAGCAGAGCTGGTATTGGAACCCAGGCAGTCTGACTCCAGAGCCTATTCTCCTAGCAACTTCATGACACTGCACTGTTAGTGCGGGAGTTAATTCTGTGGCAAGTCAAAGCCACAAGCAAGTCAAAGTCATAGGGGTAGGTGACACAGAAATAATGAGTGAGCGGAAGGACCAAGTTTGCAAAGAACACAGCAGTTCATGGCAGTACCGCCATGCCTAGAATGAACAAGGCCTAGTACACAGGACGTGCTCACTAAATATGTGCTGAATAGTGAATGCATATTTTTATCAGGAGCTTTGTGTGTGACATATCTCCTGAGAATCTTATGTGTGCCAGTCAGGCAGAAACCTTCATATAATTTATTTTAATCTGTTTCTTTAAAAAATCAACTAAATTATACATTGCATGAGTATATTCTCCTTTAAAAAAAAACCCCTCTGTAAAGGATAAATTTCCTTTGGGCCACCTTCCCATCTTTTTTTCCTTCCTTTCACTCCCCAGAGATCCTTTCAGAGTTTATTCATATATTTACACACATATATAGAAACTGTTGGAAATATAAAGTATTGTTTTGTATACTTAAAAAATATTTACATGATAAGTATAGTGTTTAATTATTTTTCCCTCAATTAATGTATCTTAGAGATCTAGCCATATTGTTTTGATAGACATTCAGATGGTTTCTAAACTTCTTACTATTATAAATTATGTTGCAATTCAGATCTGTGTGTCCTTTTACACAAGTATTTCTATTATGTACTGAGAAACAAAAATGACTCAGTAATTGGCTACACACATTTGATATCAGTGGATACTGTTAGGTTGCTTTCCACATCTTTGGCATTATTTATTTATCAAACTTCTTAATTGTGGTGTGATGGGTAAATAATTGAATCTCAATATTGTTTTAATTTGCATTTCTCTAGTCCCATGTGAGGTTCATCATCTTTTCATATATTTATTCGTCATTGATATTTTCTCTGGTCATATGTTTTGCCCACTTTTAAAAAATTGACTTATAGAAGTTCTTTATATAGTCTCATGATAATCTTCCAAAGAATTTTTAATATACATACAATCTTATTACTTCTGAAACTTGTAATCTAGAAAGGAGTTGAAGTGTTATCTGAGATATCTAGTCCAATGACTCTAAACTAGGATGGACATGGTACAGTGGTAATGGGTTTAACTAAACCACCTATGAAACTTTTTTCCAATTACACCCTCCCTGTCTTCTGGAAGAATTCTGGTATGGCAACTATGTTACAATAGCAATGGGCTTTGCGGGGGGGGGGGGGGGGCGGGGGGGGGGATAAACCACTTTTCCAGATTATTCTGGTAGGTAACCTCCCCTCTCAGCATCTTCCAAAACACATAATAAAGAGTTAAACACAAAACCAGGATTTGATGCAAAAATTCCTGCCAGTTTTAGTCCAGACTTTTCCTAATTACGCTGAGCTATTTTGCTTTGCTCTGACAGTTCATTTTAATGGAATCTCCATAATACTTATTAGTTCCAGATAGAAACTATCTTCAATTTGCTTAAACTCTGCTCTGGGAGCTCCTCTGGTTTTTTCTTCTTCACTTAAAAACAAATGAACAAGTTAATGAGCCGTAACACAAACAAACTAAAAATAGTGGGCAGAGATGACCAATTGTTCACCGAGAATTCATTTTCTCCTTTCATGGCAGGGGTTATTGCTGGGAGTCAGCTTCCCAGCCAGGTGCTGCATTTCTCAGACCCTGTTGCATTCAAGTGTGGCCACGTACTCATCAGTCATCAACCACCAGTCAAACAACTATTCTCTTCCCCATAGCTGATCAGACAAGAGGGGGTCATCTGTCACAAGAACTAGCCAAGCATCATTAAGGTGACCAGTACAGAAAACTGCTGAAATAGAATTTTTCTGACCAATAAAATTCTACCATATTGAGTGTCTGAATGTGAGATATATACAGAAAGTTGACATTTGGTGTGGGGGCAGAAGTAAAAAGAGACACTGAGAAAAAGACCTGAAGTAAGAGACAAAGTTATGAATAAGCAGAAACTATAAATGTAGAAGTTGGTCAGTAGTTAGAGTGGCAGACGCAGGGGCAGAGAGGACTGAGTCATCATAGCATATGTTCTACCGCCTCTTGCTGCTGAGTAGGCAGTAAGATGATCCAAGCCTGGAAATGTGCTGGAGCATTGCCATTTCCAAGTTGCACTCCATCCTCTGTGAGGCTCAGGTGAATGTGGTACAAGGATTCTGTGCAATTTCTGTTTCCTCTGCTTCCATGTATTTCCTTACAGCAAATCTATTTTCCTGGAGGTAGCCTGAGTGACTTTCTGCCACTTAAGCTTGCAGTCAGAAGAGCCTGACACATCTGTCCTTCCAAATTTTCATTAATTAGTACATATTAAGTTTGTAATATAATTAAACATAAAAATATTAACTTATAAATAGTAGGTATTGCCATTACAATGGATTTTGGAGATATTTTATGATTATAAAATTATGCATGTTTATTCTTCAATTCTTTCAACAAACATTTATTATTTACTATTTGCCAAATTGTTTTCGTTAACAGAACAGAAAAGATGGCAGGAGTCAAAATTAGATTTGAGTCATGCCAAGTTCACTTATTCTCCCAATATATAGTAGTTCCCCCTTATTGATGTTCCACCACCCCCCGTGGATGCCTGAAACCATGCATAGTACCAAACCCTGTAGATACTGTTTTTTCCTATACATGCATACCTATGAGAAAGTTTAATGTATAAATTAGGCACAGCAAGAGATTAACAAAAATAACTATAATAAAATAGAACAATTATAGTAATGTAATAAAAGTTATGTGAATGTGGTCTCTCTCTCAAAACATCTTACTGTACTCACTCGTCTTCTTGAGAGCAAAACCGCAGAGAGGGTGCGAGTAGGGCTACTGTGCTTCTTACTTAGTATGCTCACCCGTGATTTTGGGTCATCCACAGGTATGTATGTATTTGTCTTAGGTTAGGTCCTCCAGAGGCAGCACATACAAGATACTCTCCTGGATTCTCTTTGTACACATTAGCCATGCCCTGCGGCTCTTTCAGTGAAGAATCCCCTTCTTCCTTTAGCAGGGCCCATGCTGAGCTTTGACACTAGCTATTGGTCTTGGTCAGAAGTGGAAAATGGGGCAGATCTTGAGGACAGTGCATTGTCTTGTGAAGCATCTGCCTATGTGGAAGCCTCCATAGTCTTCAGGCAATGCAGTGGGGCCTGCCATCCTCTCACAGTGGGGAATGGGCTTTGTCTGAGGCCCAGAGGGTTTGGTGAAGCTTGAGAGTTCAGTGTTCTTGAGTGTTACACCCATAGATATGCCTACCCCTAGCCTTCGGGTCTTGCTTCTTCTCTAATAATGTAGGAGACTTGTTGGGGCTGTGAATTCAGGCTTCTCTGGAGCACTCTTCTTTTACAGTTAGGATCCAGGCCTGGTCTTCAGCATGGTCTGTCCTGTGGCTGTAGGAGAGAAAGGTCTTTGTAAACACTGCCCCAGGAGCCTTCTGACTTTCATATTCTGCCTGAAGTGGCTAATTGGCTGAATTGAGCTTGTCATTTTCTCTCTTCAACCCATCAATAACACTCAGCAGCAACCACACAAATTCCCCAATCCTTATAATTACTATTTCTTCCAGATATCACAAATGCCAAAGATATCACAGAAACGATTGCATCCCTTTAACCTGTCATCCATTCCAAGTCACCACAGGTGAAATTCTTGGTAATTGCCATGCTGTAGCATGCCAGAGGCCTTCAATACTCATTCAACACCAGAGATGGAGTCCTTGTTGCCATCTGGCTGGAGAGGTAGCCAACTTCAGAATTGCATCCCAGGCCCCACTAGCTCCTCTCGCTCTGCCCAACCATTAATTCTGGTGGGCTGTGGAGTGACGAGGAGTGAGAAATTAGTGCCAACTTGGACTTGAAAGAGGTGGTAGATCGAAGGCTGATAATAAGCAGGGTTTGGGAGAAAACGAATTAGGGTTATAGCAGAAAGAAAAAAGCCAGTAGAGAAAAGGGGGAGGACACAAGGGCTTGAGCAGGTGAGAGTAAACGGAATGCAAAATCAATCGGACTGCTTCTTCTCCTGAGATGGGAGGTACGAAGGGAAAGCAATACAGGCAGATAAGTTTATCCATGATAATGATATAAATAATAATAGATAAAATTTACTGAGACCTCACTGTGTGCACAGTTCTAAATGCAGGGGTAGAATTTAGTTTTCAGTTAATAACATCAGAGGACTATTTTAAGTTTTCTACCAGATCTTCAATATAATTCAGTATGTTAAAATGGGAAAAGATAAGTCAAGTGTTAAAACACATGATTTCCTTTCTATTAAGCCTCATTTCCTTCTGTGCTTTTTCTTAAGAGTTAGGATTTATAGTTTTCATTTTTTATAACCAAAAATTAGAAAAAGCCACTCTTATAAAGTTCTTATTCTTTCAATCCTTTCTCTCCACCATTATCCCTTTACTTTTAATTTAATGGGCAGACCTAAAAATAAAAATTGCCTTGTATATGGCACATTGAATATTGAATGTAAATGAAGAGCTGTGAACATTTCTTTTTCACAAGGTATCTCAATTCAATGGCCCAGGAGACAGCGATTTATTATAGTAGTTGTTGTGGATACCTTAAAAAAGCTGGGGCTTTGCCCTGAGTGAGAAGGGAAAAGTTAACAAGAAGCTATATAGTGTCTCATCACTGCAAATAAAGGTGGAGGGGTGCAAGAGACAATGTAATGGGCATGTGCAATTTGGGAGGTCTTTGGAGTATTTTGTGTGGTGGAGACCAAGCAGTATTTTGTCATTCTCTACATGCCTATGTAGCTCCTTTTAACTAAAGCCTTTGAGAAGCTTCCTCATATGTTCATTGTTGAACAAATAATCTCATGATCATTGCAATGAATTACTGCAAACATGAAATTTTTTTCACCAATCAAAGCAGAGATTATGAATCAACTACAGGGCTTTGTTCTCAATCCTACCCAATAATATTCAGAAGTTAGAGAGGCCCAGGAGCCACCATGACCACGACACGTCCCAAGATGCCTGTGCACGCTGGAGCCTGTAGGTGCCGATGCGGGACCACCCCCAGCCCAGGCGAGTGCACGCCGCCCACAGAGGGCCCCACAGAGAGTTCTGGGAGCCGCCACGACCACCATGTGCCCCGAGACGCCCTGTGCGCTGGAACAGGTAGGCGCCGCTGCTGGACTCCCATCCCAGTCCAGTCCCCACGGCCCAGAGAGTCCTGAGCCTCCCACCCACAGGCACCGAGGCAGCCTACCAAATTGGCAGTTCTGGCAGGATCCTAGCCAAACAATAGGGTCGAATAAGTGGACCATGAAATCTACTGCCACAATGACTAAACACCAAATGAAAGATACCAGAAATACGAAAAATCAAGAAGGTACACCACCAAATGGTAATAATAACTCTCAAGCTCTAGATCCTAGAGAACAAGAAGCCCTTGAAATGACTGACAAGGAATTTTGAGTGATAATTCTAAGGAAACTAAATGAGATATAAGAAACTCAACTAGACAACAGGATGAAATGAAGAAAAGTATACACGACCTGAAAGAAGAAACGTACAAGGAAATCAGTGCCCTGAAAAAGGACGTAGCAGAGCTTGCAGAGCTGAATAATTCATTTAATAAAATAAAAAACAACTGAGAGTCTAACTAGCAGGCTGGAAGAAGCAGAAGAGAGAATTTCTGACCTTGAAGATGGGCTGTTTGAAATAACACAGGCAGACAAAAAAAAGAAAAAGAAAAAGAAAAAAAAAGAAAAGAAAAGAAAAAAGAATTAAAAACATTGAGGAAAATCTAAGAGAGATAACAGATAACCTTAAGCGTTCAAATATCCAAATCATGGGTATTCCAGAAGGGGAGGAAAAAGGAGATTGCATTGAAAACATATTCAACAAATGGAGGCAGAAAACTTCCCAGGTATAGGGAAAGACACAGATCTTCAGATTCAGGAAGCTCAAAGATCCCCAAATGTATTCAACCCAAAAAGGTCCTCTCCAAGGCATTTTATAGTCAAACTGGCAAAAGTTAAAGACAAAGAGAGAATCTTAAAAGCTGCAAGAGAAAAGAATCAAGTCACCTATAAGGGAGCTCCAATCAGACTAACATCAGACTTTTAACCACAAACCCTAAAAGCCAGAAAGGAATGGGATGATATATTCAAGATACTAAATGACAGAGATTGCCAGCCAAGAATACTCTACCCTGTAAGGCTATCCTTCCGAAATAAAGGACAAATAGTGTATTTCTCTGACAAACAAAAACTGTGGGAGTTCACCAGCACACGACCACCCTTACAAGAAATTCTCAAGGGAGTACTGGGTTTGGTTCCTGAAAAATAACTACCACTGCCATAAAAACCCAAGAAAAATCTAAACCCACTAGTATAATAAAAATGGCATTCATGAAGAGAAAACAAACAAACAAAAAGGCTATCTACAACCCAAGGAACCAACAAACACAGAAAACAAACAGTAAATCAGAAAGCAAGGAACAAAAGACACCTAAGACAACCAAACAATAATCAATAAAATGCTAGGAATAAATCAACACTTTTCAATAACAACTCTTAATGTAAAAGGCTTAAATTCCCCAATCAAAAGACACAGACTGGGTGACTGGATTAAAAAGGATGACCCAACTATATGCTGCCTTCAAGAGACCCACCTCACCCATAAAGAATCACACAGACTAAGAGTGAAAGGATGGAAAAAGATTTACCATGCAAACAGAAAAGAAAAACGAACTGGAGTAGCTATTCTTATATCTGACAAAATAGACTTTAAACTAAAAAACATAAAAAGAGACAATGAGGGACACTACATAATGATAAAAGGACTGATCCATCAAGAAGACATAACAATCATACATATGTATGCACCCAATGTTGGAGCAGCCAGATTTATAAAATAAACTCTATTAGAACTAAAGAAGGAAATAGACACTAATACCATAATAGCAGGGGACCTGAACACCCTACTGTCAATATTGGACAGATCATCTAGGCAAAGAATCAGCAGAGAAACACAAGATCTAAACAAGACTCTAGACCAATTGGACTTGGCAGATATCTACAGAACATTCCATTCAACAACCTCAGAATATTCATTCTTCTCATCAGCACATGCAACATTCTCCCGGATAGATCACATGTTAGGTCACAAATCAAGTCTCAACAAATTCAAAAAAATTGGAATTATTCCATATGTTTTTTCAGATCACAATGGATTAAAATTAGAAATCAATAACATATGAAATTCTGGAAACTATACAAACACATGGAAATTAAATAGCATTCTACTTAATGACATATGGGTCCAAGAAGAAATTAAACAGGATATCAAAAAATTTATTGAAACTAATGAAAACAATGATACATCATACCAAAACCTGTGGGATACTGCAAAAGCAGTACTCAGGGGGATATTTATTGCATTGAATGCTTACTTCAGAAGAATGGAAAGATGGCAAGTAAACAATCTAATACTTCACTTTAAAGAACTAGTAAAATAAGAACAATCCAAACCCAAAGTTAGCAGATGGAAAGAAATCATTAAGATCAGAGTAGAACTTAATGAAATAGAAACCCAAAAAATAATACAAAAGATCAATGAATCAAAAAGTTTTTTGCAAAGATAAATAAAGTTGACAAACCATTAGCAAGGCTAACTAAAAAAAGAAGAGAAAAGAACCAAAGAACAAAAATTAGAAATGAAAAAGGTGATATTACAACTGATACCTCAGAAATACAAGAAATCATTAGTGACTACTATAAACAACTATATACCAACATGAAAATCTGGAGGAAATGAGTTAATTTCTGGACACACACAAAATACCAAAACTAAGCCAAGGAGATGTAGAAAATCTAAATAGACCATTAACAAAAAAAGAGATTGAAGCTGTTATCAAAAGGCTCCGAACAAAGAAAAGCCCAGGACCAGATGGGTTCACTGCAGAATTCTACCAAACCTTCAAAGACGAATTGATACCAATTCTCTGCAAACTATTCCAAAAGATTGAAACAGAGGCAATTCTCCCACACTCATTCTATGAAGCAAACATCACTCTGATGCCAAAACCAGACAAAGATGTAACAAAAAAAGAAAACTACAGGCCAATATCCTTGATGAATATAGATGCAAAAACCCTCAATAAACTACTAGCTAACAGAATACAGCAACACATATGCAAAATTGTACATCATGATCAAGTGGGATTCATCCCAGGGATGCAAGGTTGGTTCAACATATGCAAATCAATAACTGTGATACACCATATTAATAAAATCAAACACAAAGACCATACAATCATCTCTATAGATGCTGAAAAAGCATTTGACAAAATTCAACATTCATTCATGATAAAGATTCTCTACAAGTTAGGTATAGATGGAAAATATCTCAACATAATTAAAACCATATATGATAAGCCCAGTGCCTATATCATCCCGAATGGGGAAAAGCTGGAAGCTTTTCCTTTAAGAACAGGAACTAGACAAGGATGCCCACTCTCATCACTCCTATTCAACATAGTGTTGGAAGTACTGGCCAGAGCAATCCGAGAAGAGAAGGAAATAAAGGTCATCCAGATTGGAAAAGATGAAGTCAAATTGTTCCTGTTTGCAGATGACATTATATAGATCAAACAGCCTAAAGCCTCTACAAAAAAACTCTTGGAGTTGACAAATGGTTTCAGCAAAGTTGCAGGATACAAAATCAACACACAAAAATCAGTAGCATTTCTATACTACAGCAGTGAACATGCAGAAACAGAAATCAAGAAAGCTAGCCCGTTTACAATAAGTACCAAAAAAATAAAATATTTAGAAATAAAGTTAACCAAGGATGTGAAAAATCTCTATAATGAGAACTACAAACCACTGCTGAGAGAAATTTAAGAGGACACAAAAGATTGAAAGATATCTCATGCTCTTGGATTGGAAGAATCAACATTGTGAAAATGTCCATACTACACAAAGTGATATACAAATTCAATGCAATCCCCATCAAAATTCCAATCGCATTTCTCTCAGACATGGAAAAAAACTATCCTAACATTTATATGGAATAACAAAAGACCATTGCATAGCTAAAGCAATTCTGAGCAAAAACAAATAAAGCCAGAGGTATAACACTACCTGACTTTAAACTATACTACAAAGCTATAATAACCCAAACAGCATGGTTCTGGCATAAAAACAGACACATGGATCAATGGAATAAACAGAGAATCCAGAAATCAACCCATATACCTACAGCCACCTAATCTTTGACAAAGGCACCAAGTCTATACACTGGGGAAGAGAGTGCCTCTTCAGCAAGTGTTGCTGGAATAACTGGATATCCATATGCAGGAGAATGAAACTAGACCCGTACCTCTCACCATATACCAGAATCAACTCAAAATGGATTAAAGAATTAAATATACACCCTGATACAATAAAACTTCTTAAAGAAAACATAGAAACACTCCAGGAAGTAGGACTGGACACAGACATCATGAATACGACCCCAAAAGCATGGGCAACCAAAGGAAAAATAAACAAATGGGATTATATCAAACTAAAAATCTTCTGCACAGTAAAAGAAATTATTAACAAAATTAAAAGACAACCAACAGAGTGGGAGAAAATATTTGCAAAATATACATCTGACAAAGGATTAATATCTAGAATATACAAGGAACTGAAGAACTTTACAACAAAAAAACGAGTAACCCAATTAAAAAATGGGTAAATGAGCCAAATAGGCATTTCTCAAAGGAAGATATACGAATGGCCAAAAGCCACATGAAAAAATTCTCAACATCACTCAGCATTTTGGAAATGCCAATCAAAACCACACTGAGATACCATCTCACTCCAGTTAAGATGGCTAATATCCAAAAGAATGTGAATGATAAATGCTGGCAAGGTTGTAGAGAAAAAGGAACTCTCATACACTGTTGGTGGGACTGCAAAATGATGCAGCCTTTATCGAAAATGGTATGGAGGTTCCTGGAGGTTCCTCAAACAACTGCAGATAGATCTACCATATGACCCAGCTATTCCACTGCTGGGGATATACCCAGAGGAATGGAAATCATCAAGTCGAAGGTATACCTGTTCCCCAATGTTCATTGCAGCACTCTTTACAATAACTAAGAGATGGAACCAGCCCAAATGTCCATCATCAGATGAGTGGATACGGAAAATGGGGTATATATACACAATGGAATACTACTCTGCTATAAAAAAGAATGAAATACTACCATTTGCAAGAACATGGATGAACTTAGAGAAAATTATATTAAGTGAAATGAGTCAGGCACAGAAAGAGAAATATCACGTGTTCTCACTTATCTGTGGGAGCTAAAAATAAATAAATAAATAAATAAATATACAAACAAATGGTGGGGGCAGGGCCGGGAAGAAGACACAGCCATTCCTTGAAGGAGTTAAGACAAGCAAACAGATATGATGTTGATGGGAAGGAGGAGGGAGACAGAGGGGGGAGGGAGGATTTGGTAAAGGGACACAAAAATCAATCACATTGTATATTAATAAAATAAAACAAAATTAAAAAAAATATTCCTTCCTGGAATAGGCTGACAGCTGTTTCATGTGGTACTCTTTCTTCCTGTCTGAAACACTGAGAATCACTTGAATTCTATCAAAAAATCTAACCAAACTATAACTAACATTGAGGCTAAGAAGTTAGACCATAAAACATTTCTGTGATGAAAGATGCAGCATTTTAATAAAATAATAAAGAATGGGGTCTAAGAAGGAAGCTTTATTTGTTTATAGCGTTTTAAATTGATACTCCACTGGGTCATCTGTTGCCTTATGAGTGCCTGCTGGAAAAGGTTCCATATGAAAAAATAACAAAAAAGCAATTGATGCAGGAAACAAGGGACCTATATTTAAGATTAAATGAACAAAGTTTTCTCATATTCATAAAAGGTATTCATATTCACGGGACACTTTGCACCATGCCTGCCAGGATGAACACAGGGTATATTGTTAGCCATGTTCACGTAATTGAGCTTTTCTTGTTAATGTTTTTAAGATTCAAAAGTCTTTTAATTTTAATTCTATCATAAGTCTGAGAAAAATTTCTGTGGTAATAATTCAAATTTGCAACCATATAGTTTATATAATTTATGTAAAACTGTCAGTCAAGAAATACCTTTTAAAAAATATAAGACATAATCATACACTAGAAGTTATGTTCTAGGGTTGGCATATTGCTTAAAGAATTTGGGATATTGAAATATTCACTTCATCACAGTTTAAAACATGCTTATATTAAACCGGTAGTATACAAACTACATGCAGAGAAGAAAAATTTATTTATAAGCTATATAGCATTATTTTATTTGCTTTATTTATTATGATTTACTCTTGAAATGATTTAAAAATTTGATGATACCTCTTATTCGAATGAATTTTTGTAAGTTATCATAAATCCACTCTCAAACCAATTAATAAATAACTTAGATTTGTAATATGAGATTTTTGTAAAAAAAAAAATGTATGTATTCAGATGTTCCTGATTTTAAGATGATAGAGGCTTATATGCTTTTCCTGTGTAAGCTGATTTTCTTTATAAACAGCAATGATGGCCATTTTTGACCCATTGAAAAGAGAGAAGCTAGGCAGTAGCACTTAACTTTAGATAAATGAATTTATTTCAAGTTACTTTAAATGAGAATTTAAAATTCCCTCAATATCATTAATAACTTTCAATATTAGTCCATACTTTGTAATAAAAATTTACCATAACTTAAAACTAGCCAGCCATGAATCGGGAACCACGTCTGAGGAAGTTCAGTTACTGAATACTTATAAAGTTGTTTCATCGGCAGTATGACTCTAGGAAGAGTATTAGAGTAAGGTTTCAGTTTATTTCCATTTGTTTAATCAGTAGAAGAGAGAACTGATGTAAACAATTATGTAAAGGAAATCATTTAACATGATTTGAATTTGTGTTCACAAATCTATTGATTAACAAAACTAGGGCCTTATGTTAAAGAGAACTTGCAAATCTGCTGCTAGGCATTTTTCTTTAAAACAGTTAGGAACACTAAAGCCCATGGAGAGAATTTAACTAATAGAAAGTTTTATTTCAAAGTATGTTGTTCAATTTTAGCCAATCATTTAGAGTCAATCAACTGGAATGCCACTTAACTATAGGCCCTTAAAATTTTTATCATTCTATTTTTTTTTAATTTAATGATTGATGTTAGTGTATTAAGGTAGCTTTTAATGAGAGAAAAGATTGGGGAGTGTATTAGTCAATACTGTCTTGGTTACAAATGACAAAAACCCATTTAAAATAGTTTGTGGATCAATGAGCTGCACAAATTCAGTCCAGGACTGCAAGAATTCAGGCATGAAGACACTGCAGGAGGCTCACACAGGCAGACCCAAGATGAACAGAGCCTTGGATTGTCTGAGAGAGCTCATTGCCCAAGTCTTGCCTTACAGTGACCTGGCTCTATTCTTCAAAGACTTGAATGTTGTGTCAATGTTATAGGAATTTGGGGGAAGTAAGCAGCAGCAGAGACTGCGTTCCCAAGTGATGGTGTGTCTATGAGTCTTTGCCAGCTCTTGTGTCTCCCTTTGTGAGTTAAGTGACTTTTCCATGGGGAAGCTGTTTTGGCAAATTTCAGTGCCACTTAAGTAGAGCTGAGGCCAGAAGGAATGCAGCTAAAGTGGCCCTAATCAACTCCCACTTTAATGAGCTGCCCTCTTGCAGGATCACCAAGGAATTCATTATGGAAAGGGTTCAGGAAGTGATCCACCAGCAGCACTTTAGATGAGGCGATGCCCCCTAGAACCAGCTTCAGAGCCTATCACTACATGTTGGAGTCAAACGTGGAGAAGCCCATGCTGGAGTTTCAGGAGCTGATGACCATTTTCTAACAATTGCACTGGAACAAAACCCTAAAATAGCCCTTAGTGAAACAAAGCGTTCCTGACTGGAAGTTATCTCCTACTATTCCCAGTATTCCCTAGGTAAAAAGATGTTTAGCCACATGGCCCTGGACTGGATCATGAAGGAGCAGGAGTCACCAGGAATTCTCTCTTAAGAGCTACAAATGGCCCTGAGGTCATCACTGGGCATCAGGATCACTGTAGATCTGAGTCAGGGCTAAGCTCAGGATTTCTTTCATTGTTTGTAAAACCATAGCTCTTGTCCTGCTTTCCTGGCTTCCTCCAACTGCCTCAGGTATCAAAGAATGCTTGCATTTGATTAGTTTCACAGGCATTAGAAGGAATCTTTACCTCTTTGTTGTTCAAGAACATAAGCAATCAGTAGCTCAAATGTAGTATCATTGGTAAGTTTAAGTTACTGAAATCTTTAAAGGGGCCATAAAATATTGCTGTCTTTATATAACCTGTTTCTATGGGTCAATCAACTGATTAGAAAATCAAAAGCAAATGCAAACGAATTTTTCGATAGTTCCTGGTTACTCAAATTTAAGAATGACAGTAGTATCAATTTTAAATGCTTATAGGTATTTCCATATCTATAACATGAGAAAGATTATTCTGAATGTAGCCCAGTAATTCAAATTAAAACATTTTTCTCAATTAAAAAAAAAAAAACAGTTTAAGTTGTCTTGGGAATATGGTAGCAGTGGAGGCGTTGTTGTGAATATTTCCAAATCCCCACATAAAAATAGATTGGGGATCTAGATAGCAAAACTAAAAGCCTATTGACAATGTTTACCACAAAACTAGGAGACAGGCTATCCCCACAAACACCAAAGACAGTATGTGAGGGTAAACCACTTGACCCAAGACCTGCGTAGTGTCAGTATCTATGTGGAAGAAAGCAGAAGGAAGCAACAGAGCATCTGGCAATAGAGAAGAGGAGAAGCAAGACTTCACTATGAAATAAGCAGGCCAATTTCAGAACAGCAACTAATACTGAGAGGGGTTTTGTCTAATCCTGTATTGCGTGAGTGCAAGGGATTCATGTATGTACTGAAGGATCGGGAAGTCTAGCCCCTAGATTCACCTTTGAAATGGACTTGAACAATGCTCTTCAAAGACAGGGCCCTGCTCTAAGGAGAAATTGCTTAAAATAGAATCAAAACGAGTCAAGCAGGATAGAGACAAACGAGTCAAGAAAAGAGAAGGTCTAGAAAAAAGTGCAGGAGGGGAATAAAGCCAGGAAGTGTGGGAAAGTAGGCCATCATGTTTCTGCACACTGTAGAGAAACAAAAGAATAGGGACCACTGGTAAGTCAGAAAAGCTACCCAGAATGTTTCATCCTTCTAAAAGTTCAGGAAAAATAATTTCACATAAATAGTAGTAACCAAAAAGTATCAAGGTCAAATTTTATGCTAAGCTACTACAAGAAAAAAGAATAAGGAGCAGCATAACATTTCTCCAAAAACAAAAGCACATCATAATGATATGCCCACAGGATAGAGTAAAACAGTAACTGTTTCAAAACACAAGAAAAAAAAAAATGACACAAAAAAGTAAAAGAATCAGAAAAACTCAGAAATGAGGTATTGTGGTGACAGAACTTACATAAGAATTCAAAATAAAATAAAACAAATTTTTTTTCCAGAAATGAAGACTAAATTAGAAGAAACACAAAGGCAGATAAACACAATAGATAGTGCCTTAAGTGAAAGGGATATAAGGGAGGAAAATTTTAAAATCTAAAAGAAATAGAGAAAGATAAAGTTGCAGATATTGAAAATGGAGAAAGATGATCTGACATGCAGATAAGAGGAGTCCCTGAATAAGAAAACTAAAGCAAGGGAACAGAAACTAAGATCTATAATTCTATAAGACTCTCCTGAAATAAAAGAAAAATTAAAAAAAGATTTGAGACTACATATTAAAGGAGTGACTGACTGATGTACCTGAGAATATTGACCTCCAAACAACTAATGTGAAGACATATTCTAGTAAAATTATTGAACTTTAAAGAAAAAGAAAAAAATTTTTTGTGCTTTGAGGCAAGAACAGCAAATGGCTGATAAAGGAAACAATTGAATTATCATCACATTTTTCAACCATAATGCTTTATGCCAGACAAAGTATGGTAACATATTTAAGATACCCAAAGAAAAAAATGTGAGCTAAGGATTTTATATCCAGGGAAACTGACTTGTAAGTATAAAAGATACAAACTATTATTAACATGCAGGAACTCAGAGGATATTGTTCCCATGAGCCCTTCTTGAAGATTCTAATAGAGAATGAGCTTCAGAACCAAAAGGAATAGAGAGACACTGACATAAGGATTGATGGTGAGGATTAAATGTGTGGTTTACTTGTAGAACTAACACTAAATGAGGGTTAAGAAGAGAGAGTATGTACTGGGTGTACATTCTCACAATGTAGATGTATTCCATTTATAAAGATGAATGGAAAATGAGAGCATGTACAGAATTTTTAAAACAGTCTTAGCAATTATTGGTGGTAGTGGTATTGGCATTTTGAGACTATTGTGTGTGCAATTTGGGATAAAGAAAATGAGTAATTATGGGATATTCTTAATTCTATTATGCCTAGTGTCCTTGAGAACCAAGATATTCTGTGTGGAAGAGGGCATACAGATGTAATCTAGAAAAGATTAAGTCAAAAAACAAAACTAAAAACTCTGTAGCCCTGAATTTGAATTGGAAGTGTCAGCGTGAACTCATAAATAGGGAGATAAAGACTGAGACTTGATGAGGTCTAGAAACTGACCAGCTTGGTAGTAATGCATATTTCTAATGCTGAGGATGTGGCCTTGAAACCAGGGTTTCTTTGGAGAAATGGCTCCTTCTGAGATGAGACTGTGAGCCTCAATAGCTGCTTGTGTCACAATAGAAAGAGAATGAGACATTATGTTTCGGCTGATAAAAAACAAACTAACAAACAACCCCCCCCCCCCACACCACCTATAAAAAACCACTTGTGGAAAACATTGAACCTGAGTCTGATCAAGCCTCTAGATCCAGCTGCCAATTTGCTGGAAATTGGAAATACAGGACAGGAAATACAGAGGACAGGGGAACATGCTGAACTGCGTCATGAATGTGAAATCAGCAAACTCCAGACTGAGAAACTAGACAGACTGGGAAAATGGAGTTCTTCGCAGATCACAGATCAACTGTAAAGAAAAAAAGGGAATGGGAGAAACATAGATTAAAGAGATTTACATGACAATAAAATTTAATGGACAAGAGTAAACCATAGTGGCTTGGGGTGCACATTTGGATGACAAAACTATGACGAATCATGAGGAAGTGGTTGCTACAGAAGTCAAGATTGCTATAAAAGTGTTACTTTTTTCGGCAGGGGGGGAGGTTTTGAGATGGAGGCAGGGTGCATTAAGGGGTTTCTGGGATTACAGACAAAGCTTTATTTTTTGAGTTGGATGATGATTTCAAGAGTAGTGTTTTATGTGGCCTTCTGTATCTGTGTTGTATTTTTATAATGAAAAAGTTAAAGATTTAAGAAAAAAATTTTTAGGGGGTTCATGTAACTAAAAATTTCAGGGGTCAACCTCAGGAATGGCTGGATTCAAGGGCTCAAATGATCACACCAGGATGCTGTCTTTCTCTCTCATTACTTGGCTCTGTCTACAGCACCTCTCCCCATCCCCTATTACCTTTACCTTTAGTCACGGCCTAGGTGTTGGGATGGTGGGCCCTGACAGCTCCAAGCTTATGTGATCTTTAAAGCTAGTAGCCCAAAGAAGCCCTGGATGTAACCAGCCTCTTTTAAACTTCTGGGCAAAAACAGAAAAGTGGGAAAGTGAAAATGAGAAAAATTAAAGGTATTGATAGAAGTGATCAAAAGACCAGGTGTTATAAACAAAACAATTGAGTCAAATGTAGAAAAGCATTAGGAGTGAGCAGTAGAAGCCGTAACCACAAGTTGGCGCCCACTGGGCTTAACCAGTTGATTGTATGTTCAGCTGCAAAGGTAATACTGTAATAATAAAGAGTATTCCGTTGTGTATATATACCACATTTTTTTTATCCATTAGTTTATTGATGGACACTTCGATTGTTAACAAAATTAACAAATAGATTGTATGCAACATGAGATATAATTAGTACTTATTAAATCTTTGGGAGGACAACCCCTTGTAACAAGGAAATCTATTTTTTGACTTTTGTGCATATTTGCAGGAATTATGTGTAAGTCTTCCGAGGAAGGAGATGTTAGCTGGGCAAGGGAAGAAAAAAGATTTTTTATTAGCAAGCGGCAAGTGGACTTGCAGCTGAGCTGAAAAATGGCATCAGCCCAGAGAGGCTGTTGGGTGTCTTCTTTTATAGGGTTAAGATTAACATCTGGCCTAGCCTAGAAAGACAGTTACAATTGTTCCATTCTGGGTACAGCTTGCTCATGGGAACAGAGACTTAGGGAGACAGAAACTTTGGCCTGAGGGAAACAGTTACAATGTTATACTCTGGGTACAGCCTTCTCAGCCTGCTGATGGGAACAGAGACTTAGGGAGATAGAAACTTAGAGGAAAGAAATTAGAGAAACAAAACCAAAGGATGGGGCTTTTTAAAAGTCAGGTTCTCAGTTCCAGGGACCTAACATTATGTGTTATGTATAAAAGTAAGGAGATGCCAGTTAATAAATCAAAAATTATTTTGGAAAGTTTATGAGTGATAGGTGGGTAAATGACTCCTAAATGGGATATTCTTACCCTTTAAATCTGGTACTAGCTGGATCAACCATGACTCTTTCAACCCTTGGAGCTTCTAGTTGCAGCAAAACACTAGGTTTGATAAATTCAGCGTATACTATGATCTACGTAATAAAAATGTTTGTTCTTGAGAGTATATACTTAATGGGATTCCAGTATATTCAGATGTTCATAACACTTTTGATCTATTATAAAGTATTCATTTTCCCCAAGAAGTGAGCAGGTTCAAACATAATAAATAAAATAATTAGAAAAATAATAAAATAATAAAAAAATAATAGCTTATTCTTATATACCACTATGGCATGCCAGGCAATGTTCTAAATGTTTTACTAGGTACTATTATTTTTTAAAAAATTTGTATATATTTGTATATATGTATATATACAAATAAAAATTGTATATATTTTTCATATACATGTTTTGAAATATATAATACAATGTTGAGTGGCTAAATCAAGCTAATTAACATATCCATTACCTCATACAGTTATTATTTTTTGTTGTGAGAACACTTAAAATCTACTCTCTTACTAATTTTCAAGTATATAATACATTGTTTTGAACTATAGTCACCATGTTGTACAATAGATCTTTCGGACTTATTTCTCCTGTGTAACTGAAATTCTGTATCCTTTGACCAAAATCTCCCCAATCCCCTCTTCCCTGCCCCCATCCCCTGGTAAACACTATTCTAGTCTCTGCTTCTGTGAGTTTGACTTTTTTAGAATCCATGTATAAATGAGATCATGTGTTATTCATCTTTCTGTGCCTGGCTTATTTCACTTAACATAAGGTCTTCCAGGTTCATTCATGTTGTTGGAAATGACAGGATTTCCTTCTTTTTTAAGGCTGAATAGTATTCTGTCGTGTATATATACCACATTTTCTTTATTCATTCATCCCTTAATGGATGCTTAGAATGGTTCCGTACCTTGGCTATTGTGAATAATGTGGCAATGAACATGGGAGTGCAGACATCTCTTCAACATATCAGGAACTATTATTATTCCCACTTTATAGATGGGGCATCTGAGGCATAGAGAACTTTTCTTTGAGGGAAGGTTTTTAACTACAAATTTAGTTTCTTCAATAGACATAGAGCTATTCAGGTTATGTATTTCTTCTTGAGTGAGCTTTGGTAGTTGGTATCTTTTGATAAATTTGTTATTCATCTATGTTGTTGAATGCATTGGCCTAAGTATAAAGGATAATATTACTTTATTATCTTTTAAATGTCAGCAGTATTTCTAGGGATATTTCTTTCTTCATTCCTGATATTGGAGATTTGTGTTTTCTCTTTTTTCTTGATCAGTCTAACTAAAGGTTTTTCAATTTCACTGATATTTTGAAAGAATCAACTTTAAATTATAACTATAAAACAAATTAAATGTTTTAAACTTTTGAAGTTGAAAGAGTACTAGAAATATAGAAATTTCTAAATTAAAAATTTTATAGCATAAGGGCTCTGAAAAGACAGGGCAATAAATTCATTATTTATTTTTTTCTCATATCTCTATAGATCAAACATTGCACTGTCTTTTTCAAAATTATTCTTTTACTGATTGAGTAGACCATTTGCTAATATACTTATAAACTACAAAAGCAAAGTTTTATAGTCTCATTCTATGTATCTAGTAAGGTTAACTTTTTGTAATTTTCACACTTTTGCTGCTATAATCATCCAAAGAAGTGAAGTATTTTCTCTTCTTATCCAAAATGTTGCATCTCTTCCTCTTTAATTTCAAGCCAAGATTGACTACCATGAAAAATCTATGCTCCAAATAATTCAAACTGCTCTTCAAACCTCCAACAAAATCTTTGAACCATTTCATTTTTTAAAAATTCCTCTCACATTGATGTGTGACTGTATGTGCATTTGTGTGTGCACACATATACATAAGTGCATATGTGTAACACTGAAGAAACAAGATCCTGGAGAATATAAAGGATTCTTGTAAGAGCTTTTACAAGTAGTAATATCAAGGAGTTACCTAAGTCTTTTGGATTAAGAACAGACATATTTAGAAACTATCACTTTTAGTAATGAAGCGGCAGGCCAAGGGGACATATTTTAAAGAAGAGTGGAGAAAAGTGAAAGGAATAAATATAATTCTGTATAATAATGTAAATCAGTAACTCCATTGTGAGGAAGAGCTTGCAAATGAAGCAAACACATTTTTCTTCTTTTTATAGAATTAGAATATACTGTCTTTAAAAATTAATGTTTTACTTTGAAAGGTATGTTTATATGCAGGGTGTGTGTATGTGTGTGTGTGTGTATGTGCACATGTGTGCATGTGTAACTTGCATTGGGATGGAACTGCATAGAAAACCAAACCTGGAGGGCCCATACTGACCCTAGACTGTTCTGGGGGACTTGGGTTTTTAAAGATCACCATGAATTATCCTGTTGTAATCCCAGGACTTTTTAATGAAGTCATTGGAAAAAATGACTTATTGAGGGATTAGACTGGGTCATGGAATGATATCACCTCTTGTGGATGTTAGTGAAAGTTTCCTGAAAGAAGGAAAGAGTTGAAGGAAGGAGGAATTCTTGAGAGTAGTATAGAGCATACAACTAGATAACAGGATGGAGAACTAGGGACTTCATTAATGTGTAATGTTTGTTTATCTTTTCCTTGTATTAGGGGGGAAGTCATGTTTAGCATTCATTATAAATAGTTTCAACATCTACATCTGAATTTCCTTTAATTTACCAAAATCTAGTGAATTCTGAATCATTTATTCAATTGTGTGTAGTCAAGTTGTGTGTAGAGAATTAATGGATGGGCTCAAATGGAAGTATGGCCTGCCTCACATTCAGCCAGGGCTGAATGCAGGTCTATGCAGAGAGAGTAGCAGCTCTCAAGGATGCTGTGTTCAGGAAATCCAGGCAGCAGGAAAGTGAGCAGTGATTCATGGCATATCTGTAGTTGCAGGAAAACATGTAGTTTACAGGCCAACTTCAGGGTGGACAACTCATGAGGGCCATAACAACTGCATCCTCTTTAGTTCTCTACTGTGGATAGCAGTGGGTGGAAACCTTCACTGTTTATGCGCGCACACGCGCGCGCACACACACACGCGCGCACACACACACGCACACACACACACGCACACACACACACACACACACACACACACACACACACACACACACACACACACACACACACACACACACACTGAACTGTGTGCTTGACTGTTTATCCCTTCTATTGGATTGTAAAATACTTAAAGACAGAGTCGTATCTTTTATTTAATATGTAATACTTTATATTAAATTTAATGTTCATATGTAGTTTACATATTCTGAGGTATCCTAATAAATACTCATTTATCAAGTAACTTTTATTTTGTTCGAGGAGCTGCTTCAGGATTCCTTCCTTCTTTCCTTCCTCCCTTCCTCCCTCCTCCCCCAACTTTCTTTTCTTTCTAACTTTTCTATTTAGAAGACTTTTCTGTTGGCTTAGGTCATGTTTTACAGAGTTAAATTTGTATGTCTTTTTTTGAGTTCTATGTCCTAGTAAAGGATAGCATCTTAAAAGTCTTTTTCCAGAGGTTGCAGTTATGTTATTTTTGAATTCATCCCTTGATTCAAGTAAGTAAAATTGCCTTTAAATAGGCTATTATTTGATGTCTGCCAAAGGCATTGAAGGGCCTTTAAATTATAGCCCAGTAAACTCTCTTGCCTGATATTACACCATTGTTAATCCACAGAAAGTCAAAGGGTTTCCACATATAAATTTGATTTTAAATGTTTTATTGAACCCACCCTACCCCAAATTTCTTGGCTTGTGAAATACCATATGAACCCGTCTCCTTTGGAAAAAAAATAAAAACAGTGCTCCAGAACTGAAAGCACTGTATTCTATTTTTTTGAATCTTATTTTTTCCTTGTGTATAAGGGATCATGGACTACAGTATTATAATATATAATATAATGCTATCTTAATACTTTCTCTTCTAAAAATACATATGGTTGGTGTGAGCGCAAAGAAGAGTGGGAAAATTTCTTATTTCAGTGCTGGGGTCAGTCACAGTGAAGGATAAGGGGATGGCAATGACACGCTTTCAAGTTCAGGCCTCTGAAAGTTACCTTCAGCAAGTTACTGAAATCTCAATCCCCGTTAAAGAGAATTTCAGTCCGGGGACTATTGCCCAGAACCTGCATGTTGAAGAGCTTTTGTTTGGGTCATAGCCGTGTGTGTGTGTGTGTGTGTGTGTGTGTGTGTGTGTGTGTGTATGTGTGACTGTGTATTCATGTGTGTGCGATTTAAAAATATGGGTGGAGAAAAAGCCTGAGAGGGATAGGAATGACTCTTCTGTAGGCTGCAAGCAATGGGGAATCCAGTGACCCCACTAGGAGAGGAATGTGAGAGGGGGTTCAATGGAAAGGGAATTCCTGTCCTAGGATATGTGTCTCACTCTCATAATTACATCTTTGAGGAAAAAAGTCCACTATTGGAGTACTCATCCATCATATGCACACATTCAGTTCCATATCAACCATTCATCCGTTTGTTTATCCACTTTCTTCATCCAAATGCTGGGAAATTGCACGAAGCCTTTTTGCTGTTAATTACAGAATGAGTTGGCATCCCAAATGTGTTATGTTCTGCTTTTCCCTTTTTGCAAATCTCAGGGATTTGGATTTCTTTCATTTTAACATCTAAAAATATGTATCTTTAAATTTACAAAAGAAATACATGTTTAATACCAAAGAAATGTAGAATAATTTGAATAATATTGAGAAAATGTAGGAAGCTCTCTTCAGTTTACATAAGTAAAAAATACTGCTAACATTTTTCAAAGTCTCTCTTTTCTTTAGTAAGTTAAAAAGTTGCAATCATATTAACTTTATAAGAACACAAATAATAAACTGCTGGTATATCAGCTCTTTTGCCCTATGCTCTGTATTCTTGAAATCTAATTTAAGGACATATAGCTAATTTAAGCAGGAAAATAATTAACTAAATGTATCAGGTAGCTCATAAAATATCTTGGAGGGACTGAGAATCAGACTTGATGCTGCATATCTGGGAACAAAACCCATGTCATACTACAAGGCTGCTCTCTTAGAGACCCCACAGCTGCCACCAGGCACAGGTTCTACAAAGTGTACCACTGAACCTATGTCAGTTCTACTTCAAACAACTGGTGTGTCTGCTCTCACCTTACTGGAACATATCCTGTGAGATGCCTGCTTCTTCACCTTGCATTTAAATTGAAGATTTCTAGGGTGATTCTAAGTGCCATAGCCAAATCATATGCCTCTACCTTGACTGCAGGAGAAACTGGGAAAATGAGATCCTGGTGTGGACTCAGAATACAGAAAATTCTTTAAACATAAGAAGAGGTTTAAAAAATACTAGTGACCCTAAAACATGAAAAATGCCCACCAGCGTTTTCTCTTGGCTGTCCAACATCAATCTACCCTCTTTTTCCTCTTTTTTAATCTTCTAAACAAGATCAATAATAACAATAACTAAATGCTGCAACCTAACTAATGCAACAAACTCTCTAACAAACCTGATGCATCCTCTCTCCTAAAGCAAGGCAACATAAAAATCTCATTGTTCTTTGCATCCAGTTCCATGTCTAGTGCCTTTAGCTTATGGCCTTTCTCCTCTACTTTCATCATGATTCTGTCTTGATATTCCATAACAAATGGATTAAATTAGAAAGTAAAACCCAACAATGTGTCTTACATAAACAAGTAGGAAAAAGTAAAGAGAAAAAATGAACGGTAAGTATCACAAAGAATAGGAAGACATTTTGGATGTATACTAAACATAAGCAGAGCTTATGCAAAAGATCCTCATTTCTGCAAAAGATCATGTGGCAATGGTTGATATTTTGATATCCCTCTTCCTCACATATTTGATTTTTTAAATTAACCACCAATAGCACCACTACCCTTTTTTAAAAAAAAAATCACCATCAAACTGTGGGATTAAGCCTTTTTCAGAATCTAAACATTGCTCTGACTCAATATTGGCATCCTGGTGATATATATAAACTTCTCATACCTTTAAACATTCTCTGATATATTCCAGAAGATATAGACATGTCTGCTCCCTTTAATTGCAGTCCTAATATATGACTACCTTCTATATTTAAAAAATAACTTTTTGTTTATTGTTGCATCATGTGTGTTCATTGAAGGCAGAGTAGCAACAGTTAGGGATCCAAATTTAAGTTGGGATTAAATCTGTTGTGGTTCTACTAATACAAAAAACTCAGTTGAGAGTGATAATGAGAGAACAGATATATTCCATACGTGGCTTAGGACACGTATTGGGAATATTTTAACTTATTCCTCTGAATGATAGCAGGCAAATTTTCTTTGAAATTAGATTATAAAATCTATGCAAATTTTAGGTATTTTTAATTGTAGAAAGCATGAATTTTATTATAATACAAACCAGATAACTAAACAGTCATAGCTCTGAAATTAATGAACGTTAGTATGCCTCCCCTAACCTCTACCAAAACTTCCTTTTAGAATAAAGGGGCCTAAAGCCAACATGAGACTTAATTCTTAAAATAATACCCCTCCTCCCATAGGAAAGATTAACAAGTGAATAGCTTGTGACATGTAGACTTTGATCACTCCATGTTCATGAAAGAAACTTTCAGCAGTTGCTGCATAGTGCAATGGAAAGGGAGTGAAAATGGAGTGAAAGAGACCTGAACCTCCATTCTGGTCTCACTTCTTAACAGCTGTATGACCTTGGGCAAGGCATTTGACTGCTCTAAGCTCCTGTTTATTTATGTGATGAGGTCATTATTCTTTGTTTATTGGTGGGTTTCAAACATTATATGAGGTAATCATGTGTGTCAAGTGCCAAGAAGAGTGTCTGGAACTGATAGACATTTGGACAAAATAGCAGTTGAATGTCTTTACCTCCTGGCTCCTCCTTGCCCATCTGTGGGTCTTAAAATCTCTATCTTCAGGGTTGTTATGAGGACAAGAGAGAAATGCCACACAGTAAGTATATAATATTTGGTCTTTAGTAAATGGTAGTTACTATGACGTTATATTCCAGATAGCCTTCTGGGTAAGAAAAAAAAATGCCTCTTCTTTTTGGTTGTAACTTGAAGAGTTAATGATTTATTCTATATCAATGTTGTAGAATTGACACCATCAAAGTTAGCTGGAATATAGCATAGTTACCAGAGGAGGAGTGGGGCAAAATGGAAGTGCTGACATTTACAGAGGGTTAATATATTAACTTTGGGGTGAGAACAATGGAATGTGGAGGGGAGCCAGGCTGGAGGAAGTTAGGGAGGAATCATGCTGCGGAGTGGAGTGGGCAGTTCTATTTGTTGAAGAAGTGCTGACTGAGCAGTAGGATAGAACCAAGATCTCCTTGAGTAGGCCCTGATGATGAAATAAATAACTGCCTTAGTTTGGAAGAATAACTTAAGGCCCAAGAGAGATAATTGGGCCAACTCAGTCTACTGGGATTCTGGCCTGCCCCATGGCCTGTTACTTTTCCCAGGAGAGTGGCAAAGGATTACAGGATAACTTTCTCCGCTGATTCAGGTGCCTCATTTGTTAGGATCTGATGTTTCTGATGAAATTATTCATGTGCTTTTTTGGGAGTGTGAAGTGTATAAGCATATTTACAATCTCTGGCTTCCACTGAGGCATTTATCATCAAAAAGAGAACATATTCCAATCAAGCAACAACAGGTGATCTTTCTGAACATACCCCTCTCTCATTACAACCCCCTCTCCTAGCCTGAGCACCTCCCCTAGGGGAGACTCAGGTGATGCATCTTCTCTGTAGTAGGTGTCATCCATTTTTATAAGTCACGGCTCTTTTCATGGCAGACAACAAAATTCAATTTGAATTGACTGGGCCAAGAGGTGAGTTTATCCACTGATAAAACTGGGAAGGACAGGATTATAACTAGAGATGCTCAGAACCAGAAGCTAAGCCATCAGCTTCCTCTTTCTTTGTTTCTCTTTACTTGTTGACTTCATTCTCTTCCACTGCAAAGAGGTGAAAGCCAGAAAAAGCTCCTCCCCTCATTTCCAGTTTCAAAAGTCCTTGGGATGAATGCTGATTTATTTTTAAAATGTACCCACCAACCAAGTACTGTGTGGCCACGGAGATGAATGCCTGCTATGGGCCGAATGTTTGTGTCCCCCCAGGATTCATGTGTTGAAAGCTAATCACTAACATGATGGTATTAGAAGGTGGGGCCTTTGGGAGGTAATTAGATCAAGAGGGCTCCACCCCTGTGAATGGGATTAGTGTCTTTATAAGGGAGGCCTCAGAGAGCTATCTTGCCTTTCAGCCACGTGAGGACACAGAAACAAGGTGCCATCTGTAAAGCAGAGAGCCCTCACCAGACACTGAATCTGCTGGCACCTTGACATTGGACTTCCCAGTCTCTGGAACTGTGATCAATAAATTTTTGTTGTTTATGAATTACCCAGTTTAAGATACAGACTAAGACAGTTCCGATTCAGATTGCATGTTGTGGGGTGGAAGATGTTACTGTCCAAAAGAGGGGAATAGGGGACTGGCAACCATTCCTCGGAAATGACCTTTGGGGAATTACTGTGGGCTGGATAATCTGCCTTCATAGTCTATGCTTACCACCTTGTACCTAATAATTTTCTCTGACTTCTCGTCATTCCCTGTATATTCTGCTAGAGATGAGCCTTACTTAGAAGGCTGTCTTTGTGTACTTGTTGGGGCAAGTATTTTTTGAGCACTTACTGTGTGCCCAGCTTTGGGAGGGCTTTGGGGATACAAAAATTGGTTTGACTTGGTTTCTGTCCTTAAGAGATACACACATATAACAGAGGAAGTGCAGGCATTGTACAACCATTACAGCAAGGCTCTGATTAATATTTTTAAACTTAACTGTGCAATTAAAGTACTGTAATCATAGCTCTAATTTATTAGAATTTTCCTTTCTGTGTTTCTCTATCTAGGACTCTGTAGATCATATGGGAGTCAACTAAGCTTAGAGCTGTGAAAGCTGAGTGATTGGTTGAATTCTCTACTTACTCCATAGCCTGAAGAAGTTGTATCAGACATGCAGCAGTTAGTGCGCTAGTTGCCCTGGTTACACTTGTGCATTTTACCAGACCCTCAGAAAGATGTGATCTCTAATTCACCTTAAAATTAACAGGCTAATGGCAAGGATTTCATAACAACTCAGGAGGAGAGGCAGAAAATATTCTGAAGAATATAAATCTAAGATGACACTTGTAAACTCGCTGAGATAGTAAAATATTATGGGGTTTTAGAAGGCTGAGAGAAGACAAACCACCAACAGTAGAACAGTAATCGGCTGTATTTTTTTCTCAGCTCAGTCCCCACAAGCTTTGAAGGAAATTAGAAAAAAATGGTTTAAAAATATAGTTAGACGAACATCTTTTAGAGTAGACATTAAGTAGTGTATTAAAAATGGAATCTACTCTTAAAGAATTGTTGATTGTATATTTTGATTTGTCTCCTTTTCCTGCTTTGGGGGTTCATTTGATTATGGTTTTCCAAAACTACTTTTTTCTCTAAGGCCAAAATGAATACTTTTTCATGCTTGACTCATCATTTTGAGTTGCAAAACTGGGTGGATGAAGCTCTTTGATCCTCCCATTTAAGTATTGGGCATGTTTTGGGCAGAAACAGGGGAATAATTCACAATTCAAGGGGCCATTGATTCCCACACATAGAATTGTTGTAGATAGATTTAAATATTGTGTACTTTCATGAGCAGAGGTAAGAATGGACAATCAGGCATTTGAAACCTACCAGGGAGGAGGGGAGGAAAGCTCTGATAAGGGAACCCACAGAAAGTTAACAAACTTGACTTGGGAATAGATGCTGTGAAGAAATGAATTAATATACATAAATATTGAAGAAGAAGACAAAACATATTCAGACATTTTCTTATAATAAATCAAACATTTTAGATTGAAATTAACCCAAGCAAGTCTCTCTTATCCCTGACTTTCTTATCTTTTATATAGCCTTCCTGTTCCTTTAGTTGTTTCTCAGTAGGTCAGCATAAACACCCAGGAAATGAAATCTCTGAAGGGCTTATTCCTATGAAAAGAGAAGATTAAAGTAGATTTTTATGCTCTCAAATCAGTTGGCCTGCTTAATATGTTGCTAGCACAAACAATTTATTCAGCCTCCACAAATTCTGCATGGCTTCCTCATTTCCCTTTCTCCCAACATAACTTCTGTTTCATGGTGAATGAAATCTCGCTTTCAGCAATTTGAAAGTAACTTCACCTTATCCACATGATTTTAGGGATCACAGAAAAGGCCAGATTAAATATTAACCTTCTACTGCGTTGTTCATGCTGACACTCAGACAAGTCTGACTTTTTGAGGCTGATGTTTGGCAGGGGGTCCTATTTCTTCTAGCTCTAAGCTGGAAATTATGGAATTTATGCAAAGTTAAGGTCTGCTTTGTGTGAAATAAAATGATAAAATGAACACTGGAAACTTGGCAAGGTATTCTTTTCTACTAACCAAATGAAGAAAACCCCCACTATTACAAGCTTGAAGGTTTTTTTTTTCTTTTTCTATCTTTGCACCACTCTGTCTTTATTTGGTTTTACTTTTTAGTAGTGATAGGGAGAGGGGAGCAGGTGTTCCTAACAGTAAATCCTACATTCCTAATAGGGTGATTAGGTTTTCTAAGGTTTTCTGACATCTTCATGGATTGTCTCATAGCTGTAAGACTTTTTTTCCCCTTCTGTGATATATGGATTGTGAAGTCACTGTATTGACTGTATTCAATCCATGGGAGTTACTGTGGCTTGTAGAACATGTGATGACTGCTGTGGTACTGACTCATATTCCAGTCACAGGTAGAATTGTATATTATGTTTGACCAATATAAGTAGAGTTAAGATCATGGTTAGAGGTTAATCACTGGCAGAGCTGAGTATCAGAGCTTTGGCAAAATTTCTTGAATTTTTAGCCTGTGATTCTACATATCACTTGGGCTTCTAGATAGGTTTTTATCACTTTACTTTTTTTCCCTTTTTAAGTAATATAAAATGTTTACTTTCTTTCAGAAAAAACTGTCTTTTTCATAGAAGAATGAGATGATAAAAAATTAAGTTTAATAAATTGGCAGACTAATAATTTTAAACGTCTATTAGAACTATACAATCCTTTTTGCTGGTGTTGAGGTTCAGAACACAACACCCCAAAATATGGTGCTTTGGCTTGCTGGTACTTTGAACTAAAGGAGATTGAAAAAGTCTCAGAAGCAAGGTTTCTCTGACCTTCTCCTGCCCCCCTGTTTCTCACTCCTCTTTCTCCCCCAAAGCCAGTTGCAGAAACCAGAATTCCTGTTCTTCATGGTGGGTCACAGAAGCTAGAACTCCTCTCCCCCAAAGTAAGCCATAAGCCCTAGAAAGGTCACTCTCTCCCTTCTCCCATTTCCATTGAAAATCTTCATTTCAGAGGGGTCCTGCCCATACCCAGGGGAAGGGATGCTACAGAGGGAGGCAGAGAAGAATGAATAGACAGACCGTGCTGGGTTTCCCCCTCAGTCTATTACCATAAATCATACGCTTTTTGTCCAATCACATTTCTGTAAGGCCATCCATTCGTCATTGAACCAAAACATAAAAACAAGTTTTCTTGGGTCTTTGCTTTTGGGTCTTCATCTCTGAAGTTTCCCATGTCATGTAAAATTTTGATTAAATAAATTGTTATGCTTTTCTCTTGTCAATCACTCTTTTGCTGTTGGAGTGCTGGCCATGACCCTTATGATGAGTGAGGAAAGGAGTCACACTTTTCTGCCCCAACATGATATGTCCTTCTCTTTGAAAAACAGGCATTATTATATTTCTGTTTTCCTGAGAGTTGAGCCCTATCACAGTATTCTCCAAGTTTTCAAAAGCTTGCTAATGACTTAATCCAATTGTTCAATTACACTAAAACATAAGTTAGAATTGGACAAAAGCAATTTCATAATCTTTAACTAGATATATTCCAATTTTATAACAATAAATTCTTGGTTCAGGATTTGGCTGCTTTTGTGTTCAGAGAAATACAAGCGTACTTCAAAAAGATCATAGGAAAGTAGAATTAAAAGATAATATGAATCTTTCCATAAACTTTTTGAAGCACCCTTGTATGACCCTTTGGTAAAAATCAAAGTTAATATAAGGTTTAGCATTTGAAGAATTTTTATACTACCTCCTATTTAAAGCTTCTTTTCCTGAGGGGCACTATTCTCTGAAGTGGGTTTTTTTTTTTTTTTTTTTTTTTTTGTTATGCCTAATATTCAAAGATTCTCCAGTTCCCATAGAAACTTCCTGCTGAAATCTCCTGTGATGTGCTGCAAAAGAGCCTATGATAAACACAGTCTTTAATTCCTTATTTGTACTCTGTCTCCCTCTTGCCTTCCTTTTCACCTTTTTCTTTTCTCCTTGACCCTTATTTCTTTTCTTATCTGGGGGAACTGCTAGAATCCCTGCTGATAAGTCTCAGCAAGAGACGCTGTTTCCTGCGGAGGGAAGGAAATGTTGCAGTTCCTCCTTGATTGATAAGAGGTGCAGAGCCCTGCTGAGCAGCTGCGAAAAGCAAATTCCTGCTTCAGCAGAAGTGGGTGTTCTGAAGACCTTGATCTCAACCTGAGAGTTTGTCTTCCTTGCAAGGTGTCAAGAAGGATGACTTGGTGGACCGAAATGGTCATTGGTCAAGATGTGGTCAGATTCACCGTGGAGTGATTATACCAAGTTGGAAGGAGACCACTAAATGCTAAGATTAGGGTATAGATTATGATTTATGTTGATAATAAGTACAGCTATATTGCCATAGTGGCCTTTATATGGAATTGTTTTGGTTCTGACTATTATTTTTCAAGAATTGCATTTTCCAATTAATGGAAGTACTTTAGGTATGTTATCTATAATAATCATTTTTAATGATAACAACGAATATGGAAATTAGGCCAGAGCATAAAATTAAAGATATTTGAATAATTATAGTGCAATCAAGTCAAAATTACTGATGCCTTTATTTGATGCTGGATTATGTGGAAAACAGCACAAGAACATACGTGATTTGGAAGTTAAAAGTACATCACATTTTGACAGCACAACTGCATAAATTACCAAGTAGTTTGGGTAATTTTCTTTCTTCATGAATCTTCATCAAGTAAAACTAATTGTTGCAAAGATCAGTTTTGAACTATATTGTAATGAATAAACCAATATTGCAAATAACTTCTTAAATATGTTTGCTCTCTGAGAGCATAGTTGTGTAATCTATGTTTGACATAGTGCCTTAGGTAATAGTGAAATATTGTCCCCAATATTTTAAGAAGGTGTGCTAACTAACCAATAGAACTGATTAGAGAATGTAATAAATTAAGTGAATGACTAAACATATAAAATGTGTATTTGGTTGGAGGGACTGGTAGGTATAAAAAATGTAGTTTTATATCTTGGAAATTTTTTTTTATGCCATGGTGGTATTGAAATGTAAATAACTTAGTGGATTTAAACACATGTCTTTGTCAATAATATGTATGAAGATACAGATGAAATAAATAAGGAGAAATGGGCTGTGAATATTCCACTTTTTTGAGACTACAAACTTGAAGTGAATCAAGGACATAATTGGAATAAAACCAAACGGGATAGAAGTTTAGGTTAAAGACAAACCGCACAGGCTCACTCCTAGTTTCTGTGGTAAAGTTTCTTTTCATGTTACTATATTAAAAAGTTTATTGGAGATAACTGTGGTTGTTAAAATAATGGCCCTCTGAATATGGCCGTACTCTAACCCCCAGATCCTGTGAATATGTTATGTTACATGTTATAGAGGACTTTGCAGATGTAATTAAGGGTTAGAGTCTTAAAATAGGGAGATTACACTGGATTATCCGGGTGAGCCCAATGTAATCATATGAGCCCTTAAAAGCAAAAGAGGAAGGCGGAAGAGTCAGAGACATGTGGCAGAAGAGAAAGACAAAAGAGATAATGAAGGAGGGCAAGTTAGAGAGATCCCCAGAAGGATTTAATGGGCCATCATTGGCCCTGAGATGCAGGAGCCCATGTGCAAGGACTAGAAGAGGCCTTATGGGTCCTGGAAACAATCAGCAAGAAAATGAAGACTTCAGTCCCACAACTTCAGGGAACTAGATTCTGCCAAAACCTGAATGAGCTTGGGAGTGGACTCTTCCCAGAGGCTACTGATTGGAGCTTAGTTTGCCCAACTTAGTTTGAACCAACTGGGCTTCTTACCTAAAGAACTATGAGAGAATAAATTTGTGTTATTTTAAGTTGCTAAATTTGTGGTAATTTGTTAGGCAGTGATAGAAACCAATACAGTACAGTAAAATGTGCAAATCGTAAGTATGTAAGGGTACTTCAAAAAGTTCATGGAAAAATAAAATTAAAGGATAATACGAATCCATCTATGAACTTTTTGAAGCACTCTCGTACATCTTGATGAATTTTTCTACATCAATAGTCCCGTGTAACCAATACCCAAATCAGAATTTTTCCAGAACGTTAGAAATCTTCCTCATGTTTCTTCCCTGTCAATACCCTCCTGCCTCCCCTAGAGATAATCACTATTCTGATTTTATTACCACAGATTAGTTTTGCTTGCTTTTGAACTTCATATGAGGGAATCATGTATGTATACTTGTGTCTGGCTTGTTTCATTCATCAGTATGTCTGTAAAGTTTTGGTGTTGTACATAGCAATAATTTGTTCTTTTTTATTTCTATGCAGTAATATACATTGGCTATGCAGCTTTTTAAAATTGCTATTCATTGTATGAATACACAATTTATTAATCCATTCTACTATTAATGAATATTTGGGTTGTTTCTGATTTTTAACTATTAAGAATAAAGCTTTAATGAACATTATTGTACATACCCTTTTGGTGGACATATGTACTAATTTCTCTTGGATATATAGTAAGAAGAGAGTGAAATTGCAGGGTTATATGATAGGTTTATCCTTCATAAGTATTGCCAAACAGAATCTGCTCCTTATTTTGTACCAATTTTGGACTTTTTCTTCCATACCAATGGAACAACAGACGGTCCAGAAACAGATACACATCATCCGTATAGCCACCTAACTTACGTAAATCAACTCACTAAAATTCAGTGGGAAAAATAAGGTGTTTTCAATAAATAATGTTGACTCAATTAGGTAACTATGTGGGGGGAAAAAAAAGCCAAATTTTGTTCTCCTAGCTCAAGCCATACAAAAATTGTGGTTAATTGAGTGATAGAACTAAATCTAAAAGGAGAAAAAAGTAAAGCTTCTAGAAGAAAATATAAGAGAATGTATTCATGACCTTGAGATAGACAAACATTTCTTAAACAGGACATAAAAATGTAATTCATAAGAGAAAAATACTTGATATATTTGATTTCATCAATGTTAGGAACGACTGTGTAGTGAAGCTGATGAGATTCAGGACGTGCTATCCCAAAATATGGCACTTTGGCATTTGAAGAAACAGCAGAAGCCGTCCAAAGAAACTACAAAGAATTCTCCTTGCTCCTTCTGTCCTGAAGCAGGACATAAAACCTAGCTGATTTTCTTCTGAAAATAGATCATAAGACCCTCATTCCAGATGTTACTCCCTATATCCAGAGGAAAGGAATGTGCTTATCTCTGAAGACAGAGACACGGAGAAAAATCTGAACACACAGGCCTTACTAAGTTCCCCCTAGTTTGTTACCATTAGATCGTACCCTTTTGTCCAATCATGTTTCTCCACAGCTATCTACTTTTTCATCGGACTCAGCATAAAATGTACATAATTTTTCAATTCTTTGGATCTTCATTTTCAAAGGCTCCCATGTCACATAAACTTATTAATTTGTACGCTTTTCACTTGTTGATCTGTCTTTTGTTATAGGGGTCTCAGCTATGAACCTTGTGATGGATGAGGAAAAGAGATTACTTTTTCTCTCCTACAAAATAGCACCATTAAGTGAGCGAAAAGGCAGGTCTTAGACTGCGAGAAGATATTTCGAAAGCCTGTAATAAAAGTGAGACTTGTGTTTAGAATATGTAAATGATTGCTACCAATCCATAAGTCAGAGACAAGTAGCTCAATAAAAAATGGGCAAAAGGCTCAAATGGGCATTTCACAAAAGTGGGTATCCAAAAGGTTGCTAAGCATATAGAAAGGTGTTCAACATCATCAGTCAACAGGGGGATGAGACAGCACAATGAGACGCCACTGCACAGACATCGGAAAGGCTAAAGTGTTCAAGACTGACCACACTGACAATAACAAGAACGTGGAGCAACTGCAACTCTCATATGTTGCTTGTGGGAGTTAAGTTGGTACAACCAGGTAGGAAAACTGTTTGCCAGTGTCCACCAAAGTGATCCATGTTAACATTTCTGTGACCGAAATCTCACCAGAGGAATAAAAGTATCCCAAGAGTGGAGCTGCATGAGGTTTTATGAGCTCTCTGTCTTAGGGAAGTGACTGGGGTGGCAATTGGGAGGTGTGGAAAAGGACTTGAAAGGTAAATAAAGGGATGTACTGAATATGTCTGTTTGAGAGAAACTCAGATATTATCCGAGCTTGTCTCTTCTACCAGCAGGGCTACAACTGCTATAAAGAAATCAAATGTTTGTGAAGCTGTGTGGCCTCACCTGCCTGACTTTTCTCCTTTGCTGCATGGCAGGAGTCCAGAATTGAAAGGAGGTCAGCAGCTGCTTTTGTGAGTTGATTTGGACCATCAGCCATTACGGAAGTCCCCTCCTCATCTGCTCTTCTGCCCCTGCTGCTGAAGGCCTGGCGGGGAGGGAGCTGCATTATTGTCAGGTGGCTAATAAGTGATGTTTTTCAATAATATGTATACTTTTTGCCAGAGCAGTCTCACATTCCTCCTAACTACTCCCTAAAATTATCAGGATATTTTAAGTGACTACACAATGAAAATATTGTTGTTGACAGAGTTAACATGTTCCTTGCAAAACCCAGCTTTAGGTGTTTTAATTTTTAAGGAGACATATCCAATGCTAGGGGTATTTGCATAACAAGGTTTCTGTCTTTTTGCGTTTTTCCCTTCAGTAACAGGCTATTCTTTTCTTTCTGAGGACTGTTCTCTCTTCCATGTTAAGAAAAAATATTCTTTTTTTATGTTTAAGAGGATCCCAGAGACATGAGGACCATGTCAGTAGCTGCTGCCGACACATACCCTGTTCCTCATCTTGATGCTATTGACAGACAGCACCATTGTCCTAATTCTTTCTTTTTATCATCACTTAGTTTTGTCTTGTTATGGAAAAAACTTGCAGGCACTTGAATGTTGAGGACCTTTCGTTTCCCCCCGTGTCCATTTCTTCTATGATATAGATGAATATAAACTCTAATGCTTTTTTGTTGTTCTTTATTGGCCGGAGGAAAGTAAACAAGTTGATTGTGTTCAGAGCCTGTCTCATGCCTCATTAGGTCCTGGGGGTAAGCAGACGGCAGCAGCATTACATGGCTCTGCAGGAACGTCTGATTTATTTTTATGAGCAAGTTATAGTCTTTAAGACATGAGCACCAAAGTCACGAGTTGTGCCATATACATCATAAAAATGAAAGATGTTTTCTTATATGTCATGAAATAACCCATGCATGTAATTCCTTTGAGGGGAAAAAATAAATAATATCTTTGAACAAATTGATTTTTTTAACCGTGTTATACAGTTCTCTTTCCAAAATTCAATGATTTGGTTGCCTTGGCAAAAAATTAAAAAGCACAAAAACATCAGCATCTACATCTCAGAAGAGTGCAAAAGTTCAAATTTTCCTGTTTCAAAGTGTGATCATTTTATCCTATTCTTGTAGAAAAGCTTCTCTATTTGGAGACTGCACCTGTTCCCCTCTCAGAGCAAAGTTCTTGTGTTTAGAAATGTGTATCTTTAAATGATATCACTGATGATGAATGAGTACAATCAAACATTCTCTCATAGCAGAAGGTCTGGGTGCATGAAGTTAGCATTTGCAGACCTCAGATTAAGTTCAGGATGCCATTTGGATATATGAAACAATAATAATAACTTTACATTCCATAATATTTTACCATTTACAGCTTTCTTTGTCCTAATAAGCACGACAGCTAGTTTTCAGTCACTGTTTCTCAGACAGGAAGACCACATCAGAAGTTAATTTATATGGCTATTAAATGTCAGAAAATCAGGTTAAAATTCAGTTTTCCTACAGTAGAGTCCTGGTGATCTTTAGCTCATGATCTCTTTATAGAACATAAGATAATATTTTTCTGGCTACCTTCCAAAGGTTCCACTTAGATGTTACCCTTTTACCTGAAGTACAAAACAATTATCACCTTCCCCTCAAAACTGGCTTCCCTTTCTGACTCTTCCTTTTCTGCTCATGGTAGTTCATTTCTCATTGTTTTCCCCAGCAAAGTACAATCTTGATTTTAATTATTTATAACTGCTTTTCCAAAAGGCTTTGAAGAAATTTGCTCCTTCATGGCTTCGTATACTTAATGCATCAACCCAGAGCTGAGCATCAAAGGCCCTGTTGGGAAAATAGAATAGTTTGGTCAGGGCCCTCACCTTGGGTCCAGTTGGGTGTGGTTTTAGCACATCCTTTGTAAGCAAATTGTGTGTGTGTGTGTGTGAGTGTGTAGTTAGTGCACATGCGTGCCAATGTGTCTTTTCAGTTTTGTTGCTATTCTTTTGTTCTTCAGGGAGAGACAGAGAGAGTTTTAGTGAAGCAGGCAGGCAGGCGTCTGCTTTGGGCATCCGCCCTGGGCATCCACCAGGCGCAGCCATGCTTTCCAACCTGTGGCTTCCAAGGACCTTTTGGCCGGTTACCTAGCTCATAGACCTGGCGTGTGAGGGGTCTGGTGACCCAGCCTCGCATATGAAGGGTTTGTGACCCAGTCTGTGAATGGGCTTGAGGGGTCTGGGAACTCCAGACCCAGCCCTAGCTCAATAATAGGCCCAGTTGGCAGGATTACCAGCAGGTAAGAGAGCCCGACAACTGGTGTGGTCGTGGAGCTAGACAATTGGCATCACAAACAGGATTAAGAGCTAGACAATTGGTGCTGTGAGCAGGATTCCCGACATTAGCCCAAGTGCCACAGGCCCTAAGTTCTAATTTGGGCTCTTTTAGTTCAGGAAGTATGCTACCTTCAACAGGTTTGTTACTCAGCAATCAGCAAAATATTTCTCAGTGGTTTACAAAATGCCAAGTATGACATTAGGCAGTGTGCATTAACAAGTAGGAAAGGTTGTTTCTCTCTAAGAAACTGACGGTTTGCTTCTGGAGAGGGTTTATTGAAAAGGTTCAATTTACAATGACATTATAGTATCATAAGGCAGCTGGATCATTGCACCTTTAAAGCTGAGATCTTTTAGTTCTTCCCTCTTTTTTCTTTTTTTCAGTGCAAATCCAAAACTTGGAGAGGTAAAATGACGTGTAATGGGGATCCTAAGGCAGCTGAATAGCAGAATTGTATTTAGACCTGGGTGCTTTGGTGCCTGGTTAATTGTTTTTCTGCTTTACCATACTGAGCTGCTACAGAAGTTAGACAGACAGTAAAATATCTTCTGAGAAGCAGAAGTCACTGTATTCTGAGAAAAGGCCATAAAGGAGGCAAAATGTGAGGTGGTCCTTGAAAGATGGGCAGGATTTAAGATAAAGGATGCGGGAAGAGCTTTTCAAAGGGACCAGATAAAACAGATTAGCAGATCAGGAATTAACAGGCATGGATAAGGTAGGTACTTTATCCTGTTGAAAAGTGTTGGGAAGTATAGTTTGGAAATCTAATTAAAGAGTGAAATAATGGTGACATTTTAGGGAGATTTTTTTTTTTTTTTAGTGGAGAGCAGGATTGATTGCAATGTGCGAGAAACTAAAATAAGGTCAAGTAGGTGGTTATTGAAGCAATTTAGGTATTAATGATGAGAGACCAATGGATGTGGTAGTTGTGGAAATTAAAAGAAAGTATAGATGGGATAACTTTTAAAGGAAAGACAGATAAGAATTAATGACATTTTGGATTGAGGAGGTGAAGGAGGAGGTACAGGCAAAGGAGACTGAAGTTTGAGACTCTATGGGGAAAACAGTGAGAAATGAACTACCATGAGCAGAAAAGAAAAAGTCAGAAAAGGAAGCCAGTTTTGAAGGGAAGGTGAAGATTGCGTTGGGCTCCAGGTGACTAAGAAACATCTAAGTAGAAACCTTTGGAAGGTAGCCAGAAAGATGTTTTTTACGTTCAGTAAAGAGATCACAAGCTGAAGACACAGATTTGGGAATCATCTGCATTACAAAGTGGTAGTTTAGGTATGACAGTGGAATTACACTCTAAGAACTGGAGTATAGTTGGAGGACTTCGGGAAACACCTACCTCTCGGGGGAAAGAGCAGGGAGAGGATTCAGTACAGGCAGTCTAGGCCGTGGAGGCTCTGGCTGGCTTGGAGGCAGGAAAATCAGAAAAGTGTGGAAGGAGAATCAGTTTCAAAAAGTACGAGGTGGCTAATTTTAACAATAATATTTAAAACTTTTTTTGCTGAAAGAATATTAGGGAGAAATGTAATAATCTTTGTAGAATGGGCCCCAGAGATCTATTAAATCTTGTTCCCTAATCATGTAGGGATGTGTGGGTAGGAAACATTACTAGAGCTTGACCAGAGCTTGACTTTTCATATTTCCTAGAAAATAAAGAAACAAACTCTAAAAAATACATACAACTTGGCCAAATAAACAGCCTTAAATAGATGTATAAAAAAATCACTTTTTACTCATGAAAATATCAATTTCCCCTTGATTTGTTTCACCTTCTTTTTTTTTTTACGGTGTTGAATTTTCACTGTTATTTTGTTAAGCAGACTTCCTAAGAAGACTGTAAAGAAATTGGATGAATGTTCTTTAATTTCTCTGCGAAGTATCACCCCAAAGAAAAAACAAATAGATTTTGATGAGTAGACAAAAGAGGTTTATTTTCAGAGAAGACTGACTTAGTAATTCTAATTAAGATGATTTGAAGTGCAGGATCTTTATTTCCTAAGCCAGTTTGGAAAAAAGAAAGAGGAGTCTATAAAATAAGTGTAGTGTTTTTTTTTTTTTTTAATTGGTGAGAATAGAGAGAGGTGTGAATTACATTACAGCTTTAGATGTGTGAAGATTTTAATAAGAAGTTTAGTAGGTTTACTATGAACTCTTGACATTCAAAGTTAACATAATTTTCATTTTCTTTTCTTATATCTGTTATTAGAACATACTTGGAATTAATTTCTAAAACTTAGTTTGCCTTAAAGCTTCTAACTGCTTTTTACATGTCTTCACATCTACTGTCAAATGATAGAAAAATATTTTATACATGTATTATCTTAGACATCCTAATATAAGTCAACAGAAATGATGTTATTTTCCCTATATGTAAATAACTCCTTAAATTTTATGGAATGCTTGTCAAGACTGAAAAAAGAAATAAACCTGTCAAGACTTTTTTTAAGCCCAGATACATTTATCAACTATTTTGTTTCATTTTTGATTTATATTAAAATTATTGTTCATTCTCATTTTGAGAGACGAGGTCTAATGAATGTTATTAAGTGCTTTAATTTTTTTTTGGAATATAGTCTGTACAGCAGATAAACAGATCTACTAAAGATTTGGATCCTGGGTCCCTACATCTAATGGTAACTTTTTGCTTTCATAAGACTGTATTTTTTTTTCTCCAGGATTTATTTTATTGAAACATAGTTGTTATTTATTTTATTGAGACAGTTGTTTGTACCTATCTGTGGGGTAAAGAGTTGAATACGAATACCTGTGTCAATATGTAATGCTCAAATCAGGATAATTAGTATATTTAACATAATACAATGTAATTGTTTTTTGTGTCCCTTTACCAATACCCAGGATTTATTAATTTTCTTTGTCAAAGCATACTGCATCTATATCTTTTTCAAAATGGAAATGGAGAATGTCAAAAGTGAGGGTGTTCAGAAAGATCTAGATTTGGGCAGGAATGTTTAATTGGACATATATTTAATGTCTGCACAGCAAACATACAGCAAGATTGAAATATAATAATCCTTCTCCAAACAGGGGATCCTAACATAAAAATGTGAGTTCAGATTAAGTTACTTTTTAGCGAGTTTTGAAAACCAAAAGATTTTGGATTTCATTGTATGTATTGGGAGTAATAATTCTGGGGATTATTAGAAAAAAGAATATTTAAAAAGGAAGTAAAGCTGATGGCAGAGAAGGAACACAGATTTTTATAACAACTGAGAAAAACACTGAAAGATTGGAAAGTCCCCTGTAGCCTCCAGGAGGAAGAGAAGGACTAATTGAGTAAGGCCTCAGTGAGCTAAAAGTTGGGGCCTGGAAACCAAAGAGAACGAAGGCTGAAGGTGGGGCTATGAGGGTCAATTCTGGTTGTAAACTCTAAAAGATGATGGTCATTTAGATATAGTCATAGACCAAGAAAAAAGATGCTTTGAAGTATTTATGTTATCTGCAACAAAAGTAATTTGTAAGCATGTCATTAATACTGGAGCAAAGAGGAGGGGAGAGAGGGAGTTTCTAAAAACTTCACGTATGCAAAGGTATAATTCCTATTATCACTAATTTAGGTGTGTAAAATACATGGTTAACATCTTTATTTAGTATCCCATTTTTGTTATTTTTATTTTTATATTTTTTTACAAATGTTAAAGTACCTTTAGGCTTCTCACAGATTAAGGTATTACCTTGTTTCTCCAACCCTGTTCTTCTGTGGCTTTAGTTTACTGATTTTAAATTATGCCATAGGGATTTTTCTAAACCCAACTATTATATGTTTGGAGAAAAATAGGCACAAGTTTGTGTAAAAGGATTTTAAAGAGTAAAACTGAATACACTTGATTTCTGGTAGCCATAAAATTAATAAAATTAATGCACTTTAAAATAGACGAGTTTAACCTTCTAATGAACTTTTAAAATTAAAAGTTTCACCTGTTAGACATTGGAACAATGTCTGCTCTGTCAAGATCAAAGTCTTATCTTAGAAACAGATTCTCTGTAAAGATACTGGAATAACTTCCTCTAAGTCCTGCAATAACATGATGATGATAAATATACCTTGATGTATCCCTGGGTCCCAGGATTCACCTGCCCTTGATACAACTGATCTCATATTAATAGCCACATTAATACCACGTCTTCAAAGCTCTGATTCACATCTCCAAACCTCTTCAAATAGCATCGAGGATATAGTGTGCTAAGATACAAGCATGTTCATATTTTCCACTTTGGTCTCCTTATCCATAAGCTCTGGCACAGGTGCTGCTGATAATGCCCACTATGGGATTGTCATTGACTCTGCTAAAGGTGCATCTTTCCATGTTGCCAACATCACCAATACTCTTTTCCCTTACAGATTCTCAGGTTTCAGCTGAAACATCGCATTCACAGAGTGACTTCCCTTCCCCTTCCCCACAACTGGGTGAGGATCCTCTATTCTGTGCTCCCATAGCACTCTCTACTTCTTTCTTGCTGAATTGCACACTCGTAATTAAGTGATTTCTGTATTTCTTCAATTTTAGGACATCTCTTACCCCATCATTTTTAACATTTTAAAGTGTGTAATGTTACATTTGAAAAAAATCATTTTATGTTATAATTTTCTTTTCATTGTGAAAATAATGAAATAATTGTGTCTCTTATGATTGAGGGCATCTTGCAATTTGCTTCAGATCCTCTTGGGAATGTTATTGGGCATGGGTTTATAAATTATCTATTCTTTTAGGTCCAGCTTTATATTTAGCATTTAGAATCAAGAAAGTTTCTCCATTAAATTATGGACGGTTTTTGCTTATAAAAATTGCTATGCAATTGTTAATGTACAAACTTTAGACTTAGATTTGATTCTTGTTCTAATCATGCCAATTGAAGTAATACGGTATCTGTGTGTATATATGTATGTCTGTCTTCCCTACTGGGCTGTAAACACCATGACGCTGGAGAAAACTCTCTTGTTCATCTCACTGCTGCAACTAGCACAGTACCGTGCAGGTAGCAAAGGCTCAGTATATATTGAACTGATTGGACCTTTGACTTGCTCACTACTCATTTGATCCTAATAACACTTTGAGGTAGACAATTTGTTACCTAAGGATAGGAACCATTCTGTATTAGTCAGGGTTCTCCAGAGAGACAGAATCAATAGGATATGTTATAATTATATGAGAGGGATTTATTAGGGTAATTAGCTCACGTGGCTATGAAGAAAAGTCCCATGATAGGCCGTCTATAAACTGGATGCTGGTAGCGTGCCTCAGTCCAAGTCCAAAGGCCTCAAACCAGAGAAGCTGATGGTGTACTTGATGTAAGTTCTGGAACCCAAAAGCTGAAGAGTCTCAAGCGCTGATGTCCACGGACAGGAGAGAGGAGTGTATCCCAGCTCCAGCAGATCGAGAGAGAGCTTCACCTGTTTCTGTCTTTTGTTCTCTCTGGACCCCCAGTGGATTGGATGGTTCCCACCCACACTGAGGGTAGGTCTTTCCCACCCAGGCCACTCAGACTCTCATACTAATCTCTGCTGGAAACACCCTCATGGACACACCTGAAAAGATTGCTTTACCAGGTTTCTCAGCATTCCTTCATCTAACCAAGTTGACATCTAGAATTAACCTTCACACACTCCTTTATTCAAGAAATATTCGTTGTGTGCGCCCTGATCACTGTGTGATATGCTGGAGCTACATGTATTGACAAAAAGAGTTCCTGTAACTTTCTATCACAGTCAAGTAGAACCAATAATCTCATCAATATGGGGTAAGTGCTTTCACAGAGGCATGTGTGAAATGATACAGCATCATGAAGGAGTATGACCAACTCCCTGAAGGAGAGTGGGAAATCTTCACCAAGTTGGTAGCACTGGAGCTGAACCTAACAGAATGAGTTACTACTTAATAAATTTATATCCAATCACATTCCCATAAAGATTTGAAGCAAATTGCAAAACACATACAATGCAACCAAGTAAGCAATAAACAGATGAATAAGTAGGAATAAAAAATAGTTAGAATAATACGATAGAATCAGAGGGATACTTTGAACACAAAACTGCATACCATAAAGCCCTACACAGTTGTTAAAGTCCTACACAATTGCCCATTCTATTTGATATTACAAATATATACATTACCAGGGGATTCAGGTTCCGTAATGAACCTATGGTTGTATGTAGAATGGATTGAGAGTGGTGCAGGTGGGGGAGCAAGACTGGGTGTAAGGAAGCCAAGACAGGCAATTAGGGAGTACTTACGATAGGTCAGTTATGGGCCAAGGGCATCTGAACTAAGGCAGTGGCAATGGCAGCACAGTGAGGGAGGAGGTTTTGATTCTAGGAAATCAGAACTGCTTTTACTCCTGTTTTTTTTTTTTTTCCTCAATGGCAACACTTTTTTGTGGTGGTGTTCAAATACATTCAATATCAATATTGCTTAGGGAACCACGGATCTGACATGCTGCTGACGTATGCACTGTGTTGGAATGAATATAGCCTCAATGACAATTACCGCATCAGTCAAAATTGAGTCTGATATGCTCTGTTCATTTCGTGGCACTGCTTAGGAGAGGTGAAGTTTTTCAAGGTAATGTCAACTTTGAGTTCTATCAGGCGATCATGGATCTGCTTTTGATCCCCTTAACACAGATAAATTGTTTGGGTTAATCTCTGAAATTATAAGAGGTGCACACACCTTCTGTTTGTAATTGCTGAGAAACTGTGGCTTGGTGATGTTAAAATTTGCAGTTATAATTTAACTTTTAATAACTTGTTCAGACCTAAGCAGTCTTCTCTTAGGAGAAACAAAAGCAGGGATACTGACTGTCAGGAGTCGTGTTACCGAGGTTCTCCAGAGAAACAGAACCAATAAGAGACAGACATAGATCTATATCTAGAAAGAGATTTATTATAAGGTATTGGCTCCCTGATTATGGAGGCTGAAAAGTCCCATGATCTGCTGTCTGCAAGCTGGAGACCCTGGAAAGCCAGGTAGTGTAGTTTGAAGGCTTGACAGCCACGGAGCCATATTCCATTCCTCGTCTGAAGGCCGGAGAACCATGGGCACTAGGGCAGAAGAAGATCGTTGTCCCAGCCCAAGCATCAGGCATAGAGAGGGCAAATCCCTTCCTCCACATTTTTGTTCTATTCAGACCCTCACAGGATTGGATGAGGCCCATCCCCACTGGGAAGGGCCATCTGTTCTACTCAGCCTGCTAATTCAAATGCTGTCACCTTCTGGAAACTCACACCCCCCCAGAAAAATTGTTTAACTCTATATCTGGGCATTCTGTGATCCAGTCAAGTTGACCTATAAAATTTACAATCGCAAGAGTTAGACAGCAAATAACAGAAAACGACTTCAAATCAGAAATTTTTCCCTTAAAAATCTGTTTACCTCAAGGCAGTACAGGCCGTAAAGGATTAAAAGTGCAACATAGCTCCTTTGGAGGGTGAGTTTTTTAATCATTCCACCCTTTTCCTCAACATTCTACCTCTGTTCCACCTTATTTTGACACTTCTCTTTACAAATGTGAGTGGGCCTGTACTGAATTTAAGTTTTGAAAAAGTTACACAAGGTTTAAAGTGTTAATGACTAGTTTAGCCATTATTTTGAAACAGCCAAAAAAAAAAAAAAAAGAACATTATGAAAGAAAAATAGGATTGCACAGTAATTTCATGAGAAAAGCGCCTCTGTTTAATGATTTGTAAAAGAAGTAGGAAGCATTTTCAGTGAAAACTGCTAATTATTTCGGTTTTCCATAATGAAAACCTGGGATGTTTTAAAATGTCTCTGTTCATTAGTTTATTTTGTGACACTGGCACGTTTATTTGCTTTGTGTATTTTCTCACTTCCCTGCATGAAAATGAGAGTGATCGATGAGTTTGAAGTTTTTTGAAAATTATGACAATAATCTCTTGACCATGAGGATCGATAACTTTTAAATTGTCCTACTTCAGGATAAGAAGGAATATTCCAATCACCCTTTCGGTCTGTTGTCTCATTTTTCATCATGTGTCTTGGAAGATGGTTCTTTATTCTACTTTGTCAGAAACATCCACAAATCAAATAATTATTGATATACAATTGGTGACTTATGTCTAGAATAAATTTAAAGGTTACTAAAGAAATTAACCTTGGTAACAATTGTTTTTGCCATGCTAATGGCAAAATGAGGAATGATTTAATTGTGTGTCTGTGGGAGAATGCTCAATGACAGTGCTGTTCAAACCAGAAAACGGCCAAGATTCTAAGGTCAAACACCAGAAATAGCATGTCCTGTCACACTCAAACAAGACAAGTTCCAGATTTTTTGGAGCCCAGATTTTTCTTAAGTTTGATCAAATAGGTAGGGGTTGTGAATTTATGGACCCTTTTTTTTTTCTCCTGCCTGCTGTTGGCTTTGCCTTTGCTTACTGCTGATTGATTGCTGCTTCTTTTCTCCCCACAAACCCTTTAGTGTGTGGTACAGGTATGCAGGAGAGGTTTACAGCTGAGCTCATAAACACTTCCTACCTGAATCCCTGCTGCAGATTTAGGTGTTTTGATTGATCTCCAGTCTAGTGTCCACAGCCTCTGTACCTGTGCAGCAAGTTCTGTCTGCTCTCCTCACCCAAGTGAAAATCAGATGTGGCTCAGTAGATGGTGCACAGTCTCACAGAGGACCAACCCAGACTTGCCTCGGAAGGCATACCAGCCTGGCAACCCTGTGATCTCTGGTGTTGGACCTTGTTTTCCAGCTTGCTAAGCAACACTGACTCTTTTGAGTTTAGTCTAGAATTTATAGACAAAGAAAAGACCTCCTGCTCATCAGGTCCTTTACGAAATGGCAATAAAATATTAGCAACCAGGGAAAAATAAATGTAGATAGTAAATGAGCGATTCCCCTGAAATTGGCTGAGTAAAATAGAGAAGGAATATTGAATCCCTATTTTGTGCTGTGCTCTGTGCTAGACATTTTCATAAGAATCTTTTTCAAGAAATTCTCTCACTTGTTTGTCTTTTCACCCTGCCATGCTCTCAGCTAGGCTGCTCACCTCTTGCATTTGCTAGACTGCTTGCTATTTTGTGCATTTTGGCATCCTCTTAGTTTAGACTGTCTTCAGGAGGGCCTAAGATGTGTTTTATGTACAATGGTGATGTAACTAGTAAAGAAAGAGAGGCAATAACTACAAGTTGGGATTTAGCTAATGCAGAGAAAAATACTTTAAGTAAAGTAAGAGTTCTGTTTTTTGGAAGAGGCCATTTCTTCCTTAGCCGAGGAAGGAATTTATTTTCCCTCTTCTCATTACATATTCATAGTTACTACAGATGGTTAATATGACACCTTCCAGTTTTGAAACATATAAAATTGTATGCTAACAAGAGAAGAAAAGTTCCTTTTATAAATTTCAGAAAAACAAAGTGAAGCCTCCAAGATATTTTATTAAAAAAAATCATTATCTGGTTGACACTGGTTGTTACTGACAATGTTGAACACAGTATGCACCATCTCTCAAATTTGCACCTCTCTATTTTAGCTTCATTCTCACTCTCTCTATATTCATTCACACTCTCTGTATAGTGGGAAACATAACTCCTGCAGTTCTGGGTTACATGGTCCTTGTGGTAATGACCTTATAGGAACCTAAGGTGCTTTTTCAGATAGCTGTAGCCAAAGTTCCAGAGGCATTTTTAATTGTCCTTGCTTGTGGCAAGTGCTCCTTCTGGGGGCTGAGTCAGCCTCACATGAATCATACGAACAAAGGAAGATTACTATGGGGAAAGTGACTCCCTAAAGGAAAAGCATACTGGGCAGACAAAGGTCTTCTTCAATAAATGTGATAAAAATTTATCTAACTAGATGATATGATAGGAACTAGATGAAGTAGGAAAAAAACCCAATTTAGCAGCTAATCTGAGTGTGGTCTTGCCCTAGGCTGTTTTCTGTCCCACAGTAATTAATAAAAAGTCTCTTGGGGACTCACAGTTTTATAGGACTCCAAATAGAAATATTTCTTTGATCTGACTTGAAACATATAAATAGTGTTTCTACTTATATTTACTGAATAATTTTTTTTCTCTAAGACAGTAATCTTCAGTATGAAAAAGTAATAGTTAATGCTTTAAAATTTAGATAACACAGGAATTATTAATTTTATTTGATCCACATAGACTAGAAAAGTAAATTTATACAAAATGAGAAAATGTATCTTCACCATTTCCAATACTGGATGGTATAGCCAGCCTTTATCAGCACTATAGAGGCAGAAAATTTATAGCTAGTTGATAGTTATTTGCATTTACAAATGCATTTAAATGAGTGTTTTAAAAAGTTCTGCTAGATTGTAATTATCCTCATGTAATCAAGCAACTCTTTGTCACACACACACACACACACACACACACACACACACACACACACACACACACACACACACACACAGCCCAGAGTGACTCCTAATCTAATAAGAAAAGTAATAGAAAAGAGAAAGCTTTGTATTCAGTTGTCTGAGAGAGAGGTGATGGGTCAGAAGAATGAGGTCAGATGCTGACTGAGCTGCTCTGAGAGGGGGTTAGGGGTGTAAGAGGGACAGGTCCACTTTCCGACCCTTCAACAATGTCTCCAATAACTCCCAGGATTCACGAGCATACAGTTTGAAAAGCGCTGATATAAAAATCAATGATGGGATTCAAGTAATTCTATAGTGTTACTCATAACTAATTTTGTCAGATAGATACTTACCTGTGTTTTTCATTCATGTGTATTTACGGTTGCTCTTAAAAATATTCTACAATTGACATGATACTGGCACCCAACCAGCACTGACTAATTAGAGTAGATTCCAGCTGTAAACATCTGGAACATCTTACAGGTATGTTTCAGCTGAATGTCAGCCCTGTATACCTATAGGCAAAGCTAATAAGCATACCCTTAATAAATATTTCTTATTTGTCAAGCAGATACTCCAGCACTGTTTCAGTCTATTCCATTTACATAAAAATTACTTCTGGTAAAAATTTCAATTGGGAATTTTATATTTCCTTATCCATGAAAATACACATACAATTTGTCATTAAATATTATACCTAAAGACTGTGTCTCTTTGGAACATTTACTATCTAACTAATTAACTCAATGTATAACATTAAGTCCATAAATATTTACTGGGCTCCTACCGTGAACCAAGCAATGTGTTGGTCTCTGGATATACAATAAAAAGGATAAAGTCAATGCCCCCATGAACCTTATAGCTTCATTGGGGAGATGGATAACAGACAATTCCAAAACAGACTAATAAATTCTGGCTTGGGCAAGTACAAGGAACTATGAAAGCAATGGGGGAGTGTCCTGTAATACACCCCTGAGATGAAGGAAAAATGATCATGCTTAAACTCCCCACTTCCTGCCTCATCCTCTAATATTTGACAGTCACTTTTTCCACTTGAAAAGTGCATAGCTATCTATTCTGTTCTGTAAACAGAATCCTATCAGTTTGTCCCGGGTTCTTATATTTACACGGAGCTAGTGCTCACCACCAGTGTGCAGTGAAGCGTCGCAGGTGAAAATAAAAAGAAACATTTTAACTTTTACCTGCTGGTTAATGCCTCTCTGCCTTTGCTCATGCTATCTTTTTGACTGGGGTTGCCCTTATTCTTATTCACCTGGACTATCTACACATCTTTCAGAATTTGGATCAAATGTTCTACCTCTCATCAAAACTTTGTGGCTCTTCCAAGGAGCGCCAACTACTGTATCCAGGACACAGTTTTCTCATATTGCCTGTAATTCTTCATGCCTCATTTAGCCTGTAAATTATTCGAGGACGGGGCATTATCATTCCATTATTAGGATTTTGAAAATGTCTATTACAGCTTGGCTGTTAGGGGTTCAAGGTAGCTCTCACCCTGCTTTTGAGGTTAGGTATATACACATAAGATGTACTGCACAAACGTGAACAAGTATTGCTTTCATTGCTCTCTTCCAGTACCTCAAAGAAGCTAGATTGGGGAACAAATCTTGAGTTGGGAAGTTTATGAGGTATTTTCCACTTCCTACCCCCTGAATTGGAGATAGGTTTTGTACTATGGGCCTGACCTTGCCTTTTCACTCAGTTACAGGCAAACGCAATAAACCGCAGGGTTGGATACAGGTAGTGGAAGAAAGTGCATAACACCTGATCGGAAATCAGGAGCCAACTTTCTGCCTTTAAGGCATAGTAACCTGCCCACCAGCAAAAACAACGGCCAGTGAATGTCAGGCTCTGACCAGTTATCGCTTCTTCACATGCTAAAATGATCATTTGCAAACAAATTTTTTAAGTTTTTAAAATTTATGTAAATGGAACCACAGTACACATGTAACTGTATATTTTCAGTAACTATGAAATTCTGCAAATTTCATTTAGGTTCCATAAAAGCAGAATGACTATTTAACTGAAATACTTTACGATGTTGGATGGATGATTTGACTTAATGATTTTAGAGTGCTTTTAACCCTATGAATCTATGTTCCTTTGATCTTTGATCTTCATTCCACCTGAAATTATTTAGTGTCCTTAGGATGTGGTAGGTCTGGATCAGGGAACATTCTAGTTCATGGAAAGGGACTGCTCCTATGAGGAAACGCTGTTGCTCTTAAGTTTGTTTTCTTTCATTCAATATTTGGCCATGCTGAGACCACCAGAGGTGGGAAAGGGAGAGGGGGAGGGAGGGTTAGTGAGAAATCCGTAAAGGGCCACAAAAAATGATCATATTGTGTAATGAAAAATATAGGAAAAAGGATTTATTGCATGCCACCTTGCATTACAGAAAAACAAAAGAAAACAGAACAATATTTGGCCTTGCTGCCAGATGGGGGCAAATTCTAACCAAACATCACAGGTACCAGTACGTATGCTTGAATACCACAGATGCTTTTGCCTAATTAGGAGCTGTGAGCCCTTTGATGCACTGGCTGTGGTCTAGTGACTACCAAGTTATAGGATTGGAGCTTTAATTAATTTCTTTATTAGGAATTATTTCTATAAACTGTAATTATCAGATCATACCTGTCAGGATTTTGGAAGTTAATCTAAAATAGACTCAAATAAAACTAGATCTTGTGCCTGAAAAATACAGAGAAGTGTATTAATTTTAAAAATATAGCATGTTTAATGGAAATTGATTGGTGTGTACTTAGCAAGTCATTTCAGATACAGTAGGGCATGAACACTGTAGAAAAGAGTGTTGAGTGCCTTGCTCTGTGCTGTGTAGCAAGCATACTTTTCTTTATTCATTTATTCATTTTTAACTCTTTTATTTAGGATAGATTGATGGGTACTGAGGAAAATTGTGGGGGTTGGTGGAGGGGCAAGCTGAAGTACCCAAACCAGTCTTTGGTGTTTGCTTCTGTTCTTTATTGAAAACAGTTATTTTCAGTTGTGATGTTTCAGAGTTCATTTTAATGTTATTTCTTATAACAACAGTTGTATTTTTTGGTACTATTGGTGCAATTTTTTCGGGAAGTAATTCTAGATTTGTGGGATACATTATTGTAAATAGAATGATACAGAATGCAGTGAAGATGATGTAGACATATCACACATCTTGGCTTAAACCTGTAATAACAGTGTTTTATAGGAAATATGTAATATGCTACATATCCTTCAACATTAAGTTAAACAAATATTTTGTTTCAGAGGAGTTTCAGGAAATTGAAATTCAGCAATTTGGGGGTGATAGAATTAAACACAGATGGACACATTCATTGTTGAGAATTCAGTCTCTTGCATCCTATGTTTTGAAAAAATGTTTGTGCAAGAAATATTTTTCAGAAAAATGGAAAACTCTTCGGCTCATTATCTTTTGTTGTATATTGTCCCCCATGGTTTTATCTTTTTTTTTTTTTTTTGTCTGAATGACTCTATTAAAACTACTCCAACAAACTTGCCAGGTAAGAACTTTTCACAGGTCGATGATAATTTGTATGAAGAAATGTCTTTTTCAGTGCACTTCTCTGTGCTCTATTCTTTTATTTGTATAATTAAAACATATCTTTTGATTATGAAATATGACACATACAGACAAGTGGAAAAAACATCAAAGTATAGTATAATGAGTTGTTACAAAGCAAACATCTCTGTAACACATTTGAGGTCAAATATGAGGACATCAACAGCTTTCAGAAAGCCCCTCCTCTCAGACATATCCTCACCTTAGGTAGAGGACATCACCATATTAACTTCTGTGATCAAAATGCCCTGCTTTCCTTGATTGTTTAATCACCTATGTATGCATTCCTAGACAATACAGTTCTTGAAATTTATGTAAATGGAACCATGCTACATGTAATATTTTTGTGCCTTTTGCATAATTTCACATTTAAGATCCATTCATCTTTTATGTCATTTTGAGGAATTTTAATTGTTTTCCATGTGAAATAATTGTCAGAATTGCTTGGGATTTACTCTTATCTATCATTAGCAATTCTCTCACCTCTTTTCTTTTCTTCTAAACGTTTATGCCTCTATTTGGTTGTTTTAATGTACAGTTACAGATAGACTCTCACTTACTTGCTATGATCCTGTTTCAATTGTAGAGGATTTTTGATTGCTGTTTTTCTTAGCTTTTGGATTATCATATAAATTCATAGAGTGCAAAGATTTTGAGCAGAAGGGAAAGAAATAGATGTTGCCCTTTGGAATGATTGAATAAACTTACTAGAGAAGCATATGGTATGAAGTATGCTATGAAAGGAGCTTACTGATAATGACAAGATTTCAGGGAGTAGGGTGTCTGTTTACGGTTTCAAGAGGCAAATCAACTAAGGAAGAAAAACAGTTGGCATCTTCATGTTTAGGAACCTTTTGGCTTTGTTATTTGGAATATTCAGCATTTTGACAAAACAATTGCAAACTTATGACAGTGCTAGAGAAGTAATTTTGTTTGAACGGTTTTCTACCCCAAATCCTTTCAGATAAGGATGTGATACTATTTGGAGACTAAACATGTATGTTATGGAAAAAGAGAAAGTAAGATCAGTTTTTTGTATTTTCTTTTTAACTAGGACAATCCTATTGTTGACAGCATCTTGATTTCACAAATCCACAAATGTTTCACCCTGCATATTTAGAGAAGCTTACTGTGGAGTCTCAGCACAAAGATTTGGCTGACACACTGTTTAATGAAGTCAGTGATAATAGCCTTGTTGGAAATTCAGTGGGAAAACTAAGGGCAAAATGAAATATGGGATTCCATTAAAATAAAGTTATTGCTAATTAAATTCCAACTTCATCTCTTTATATCCTAGTTTTATAAGTGGAATTAATATCTGTCCTGTCCCTCAAGTCAGAAATGAGGAATCATCCCAGACTCACCTTTAGTTTTCACATACCACCAACTATCAAAATCTATCACTTCTTTTTAAAAAACATTTCTTCATTACTGCACCTCCTCTTGTTTCCCACCGTCACTGCCTTAGTTTAGGCAAGCATTTCTCATCTAGTTGATTGGAACTTTTTTGTTGTTGCCTCTTTTTAAAAAGATCCTTTATCTGAGACATTTCCAGAGGGAAAATTCTGAAACTAATCTTAGCTTGTCACTTTGTTTAAAATCAATGCCTCCTGGGCCGAGCCCGTGGCGCACTTGGTAGAGTGCTGCGTTGGGAGCGCGGCGACGCTCCCGCCGAGGGTTCGGATCCTATATAGGACTGACCGGTGCACTCACTGGCTGAGTGCCGGTCATGAAAAAACGACAAAAAAAAAAAAAAAAAAAAAAAAAAAAATCAATGCCTCCTGTTTAAATTCCCTCTTCATCTTCAAGGTGAAGTCCAATTTCAATCCCCTCAGTTGTACAAACAAGGCTCACCCCTTGTCACTTCCCCACATACACCTGTCAGCCATATATAAGGAGACACTCTGTGGTCTTTCTTGTCTTAGTGCTATTGTACGTCCCCTTTAACTTGAACGTTCTTATCCTCTTTTACTTGGCTATTGCTCATTTATTATTAAGGTTGAAATCAAGTGTCTAAAAGTAAACTGTCTTTGAATCACTGAGATTGTCTCAGAAGAGCCTCCTTCACAACCACATTTCCTGTATGTACCCATATTATAGCTTTTTCTATAATACCATTGTAATTGTGGGTTCTCATATCTCTCTTTGCACTTGTCTGTGAGCTTGAAGTCAACCTGTAAGTCTAGTATTAGGATTCTATATGAGGTATATAATAGGCTTTCAATAGATGCATGCAAGAGTCTGGTGAATGCATAAACACATAACATCCCCAAGCATGAGGAATAGACCTGTATACCCTTGAGCCCTATTGGAGACCAGCCTTACTTCCTACAGTTCTCAATTCACAGAAACTTCACTAATTGTTTCCTTTACTTATTTATGTATTTTTTCTTTCCTTAACCACAGGCTTTTCTTTTCTTGTGCTACTTAATTTACCTAAACTGGATCACCTGCTCAGCCAGTTGCAAATAAAATTCATTGAAATTCTTAAAGCATTTAGAAGTGAACCATGTTTTATACATAACATGTTCAAGCATTGTAATGGGTTCAATGTGATAAATGATCTTTATTGTAGAAAATATTAGAAAATATTTTAACATTATCATATAAATCACTATCACTTATATTGCAATTTTGCCATCTCTTAAATCGATATCTAGAGCCATACAACATTTTAAAAATCTTTTCATGTTTTTCCCTGTGGGGATATTATAAAGTATGAGCCTTGTGCTTTGCCCTATAAGGGCCAGAAAACCATCTCTCTAGAAATTAGTTTGGGTTTTGTTATATGTGTGCCTTCTCTTTCCTAGTTATGCAGATGTTTCCCCTTTAATATCTTTGTATTTTATAGGATTCTCCTGTTTGTTGCATATTCACAGGCAGTTTGTTTTGATCTAGAAATAAGTTATTTTCTCTATGAATTAAAAAAAAATTTTGAAAATCCTATTATAAGCCAAATGAGGTTTGTTTGGCTTTTCTAATCAACTTTTGCTGAAATTGTTAATAGCAAGCAAAAATTCATAGGAAATACTATATAGAGACCAAATTAATATCATTTAAATTTTCTATCAAAGACCATGATCTATTCTTTATTTGTGGATCATCTATTTTGCTTAAATCTTTTTTTTTTTCCAGTTTGAGTTTTTTAAGAAATTTTTTTTTCTTGAATCATAATTGATTATAGATATTTTTTGGGTTCAATGTTGACATATGTTGATCAAATCAATATTTTTAGCATATACATTATTACAAATCATACTTATTCTTTATGCCCCTTATCCCATCTCTCCCCATCCCCCACTCCCTGCCCTCTCCCACCTCTGATAACCCTAGATTTCTTCTCTTCTGAAAGAGTAACAGTTACTCTGTTGATTCGTTGCCTAGATGATCTGTCCAGTGCTAAGAGAGGTGTGTTTAGGTCCCCTACTATTATTGTAGTGTAGATGATTCTTCTGTCACTCTGAAATGGGCTTTGTGGAGAGAGATATCCTCTTCTTTGGTCTCTGCTGTTGACTCTCCTTGTGTCAATGCACTCGAGTGACTGGCAGGCCATCTTCATGGTGGTTGTGGCATCTAACTGCTTTTATGGCAGCCGTGGCTATTGTAGTGGCCCACCCACATGGGAGTGGTGTTTTTGGTGTGCTACTTGCCTGGTTGTGGGAGGGCCTCAACTCTAGACCTCAGGATCCTGGGTGGGCCCCGTGGCAGTGGTAGTGTGCCTGGTTGCAGGAGGAGGGACAGCCTCTGGCTCCATACCTCAGGACCCTTGGCAGGCTCCATGGCAGTGGTAGAGTGCCTGGGTGTGGGAGAAGGGGTCAGTCCCTGGCTCCATATGTTTTTACATTCTAATATGTTGTTGTGGAGCATTTGGATGGGAGGGGGAGAGGGTAAAGGGGAAGGAAATAGGTAGGAGAAGGAGGAAGGAGGGGGGCATGGTTGAGGCTTGAGGCACATCTCCTTTCATGCAGAGGAGACCAGGGGGCATCCAGTGGTGGCTTCATCCTTGCTGGGCTGAATGCAGATGCTGGGGGTGTGGCCAAAGCCCTCATCCCCCAACTGTCCCAGCTTGGGAGTCTGGGTTGTTTCCTGTGGTGGTTAAGTGGTCATCAATGGGCTAGGTGCAGGTGTTGAGGGAGCGTGGCTGAGGTCCTCAGCTCAGTGGTCATTGCTGGGCTGGTTGCAGGTGTCAAGGGGGGCATGGCTGAGGCCCCCAGCCCTCCCTGCTCCCTGGCTTGGGAGCCCAGGGGGCTTCCAGTCCTTTTAGGTTTTATAGGTGTTTTTTGGTGATGTGAGACCTTTACTAGTTAATATCAAACTTTGTCTCTGGTCTTTGGGTATTTCCTTTTTCTTTCAGTTCTGTGTTGGATTATTTGCTGTTCCCACCACTTAAACTCTGCACTGGAACTAGTTTGTTGTCCTTTGCTTACTTCTAAAATGGGGGAACTTCCTGTGGGGACCAGCACTTGAGCTCTGTGGTTGAGCTAAATTGCTGCTTTGCTGCTGATTCCGTGGGGAAGACTTTTTGTGCACCTCAGGTTTTAATGGTTGACTTCCAGGTCTTGTGAGGTCTGGTGCACCTACGTTGTGAGGAAACTCTGTTTCTGGGCCTGAGTCTTTTCAGCAAACTGCATCTCCTGCAATTCTATATTCCTGACTGGTCTACACAGAGTCAGCCTGTGATGATTGGAGGATAGATCAGCTGTCCATGCTGTGCCCCAGTGTTCCCCTGGTGGGCCTGTCTCCCCCACTGCCCACACTCCAACACCGTGTGTCAGTCCCTTGTGATGTCTCACTGGCCTCTGAGTGGTTCCTTTTTTTCAGTTGTTGTGGCCCCTCACTCCTATGTGGGTCCATGGAAACCCTGTTAGTGGTCTAGCTGTCCCAGGAGCCACCAAGGTACTCTTCTCCCTGCTGCCTCCAAGCAACTTCATCTGAAGGGCACAGCTGTGACTTTTGCCAGCTCTTGCTCTATGCACTCATTAGCTCTAGCCTTGAACTGGCCAGGGTTCAAAATGGAAGGAGCAGTCTTTTCTTTTTCTCATCGTGGATTCTTCTGCCTTCATGCACTCTGTAGTTCTCTCCTCCTCTTCCCCTGAGCTCTAGTGGTCCCAGCTTGGCTGTTCTTGCTTTTTAATAGTTGCAAATTGGTTGATTTTTGGGAAAGAGTAATACTGGGGGCTCTCTATTCTGCCATCTTGACAGGAAGCCACTTAACTCCTTTAGCACATTTTGCATCTTGCCTAAATTGTGTTGTTTAACATTAGGTGTTAACACCATCAGACTGGTTGTGAGGTTAAATTTACATGTATTTCGGAAAGATGTCTCCTCTTTGGTCAGATTAAGAAAATATCTTATATAATCTCTGATGTACTTGCAAGTATATTATTGCTGCAAGCACAACTGTGACCATGTCTTCTTGTAACAGGTTCAAATTATGTGCTGTACACATCCATAGAACAGTCCTGGATTTTTTGAACAAATTTTTGGCTTATACACCATTTTATTTACCAATCATGTTAGCACAATTATAGGCTTCCCCTGGACAATTATTTGAGTCAATGATTACAATGGAAGGTCATTTATTTTCTTAAGTTGCAATTTGTACTTTCTACAACAGGTGTAAAACTAATGAAAACCTCAGTAATTTCAACTTTGAGGGTAAGGCTGTGGAAATAGACCACTCTGAATGCAGGAAAAGGGTGGGGGTATGTTGTCTCTAGAGAACTAAAAGATGAAATGGACTAAAAGATGGTGTGCTCTTAATTGTCTCCATGCACCAGCAATTCTAATGGCAGTGATAAAAATTGTCTCTAAAAAAAATCCTTTATCTGTGACCTAAACAATTGCTGCAGTTACTGTTGAGTTTTAATAAAATATATTCAAATCATCATGTTTTATTACTTCCTTTATGAAACATTGTGTTTTACATGGAAGTTAATTTGCAGAATTTGTGGTTACATTGTAGGTCCCCAACACACACATGGACTCAGATTTGTGTGCTTGTTTTGAGTGTAAGTTATTAATGGTTGGAATTGTTCAAGCTGCTTCAGAGTCAGTCTCCTCTCCCCTTCTTCTCCTTCCCACTTTCTTATTAAAATTTACTCTTAGAAATGATTCTGAAACTCATTCAAACTAAAGATAAAATGACTGATAAAATTTTGCAATATTCTCAGGGATATTGATATTTTATCAAGTTACACCAAAAGAATGAATTTCTTTTTAGAATTTTAGATGTCATTAAGCTGGTTGAATACGGTAGATATTTATAGGAAGGAGCAGGGCCCTTCCTTTTTTTTTTTTTTTTTTTTTAAAAAAAACATACTTATCAGAACTTTCTATTAGCTTCATAATGTTTCTAACTAATTTTATTTATTTATTTATTTATTTTCTTTCAAATTTTATTTTATTTTGTCAATGTACAATGTGGTTGATTATCGTGGCCAATTACCAAAACCTCCCTCCCGCCTTCCTCTCCCCCCTCCCTCCCAAAATGTCCTTTCTGTTCACTTGTCACATCAACTTTAAGGAATTGTAATTGTTGTGTCTTCTTCCCTCCTCACCCCCCATTTTTTTATGTATTTATTTATTTATTTATTTTTAACTCCCACAAATAAGTGAGAACATGTGGTATTTCTCTTTCTGTGCCTGACTTGTTTCACTTAATATAATTCTTTCTAGGTCCATCCATGTTGTTGCAAATGGCAGTATTTCATTCTTTTTTATAGCAGAGTAGTATTCCATTGTGTAGATACACCACAGTTTCCTTATCCACTCCTCTGATGATGGACATTTGGGCTGGTTCCAGCTCTTAGCTATTGTAAAGAGTGCTGCAATGAACATTGGGGAACAGGTATACCTTCGACTTGATGATTTCCATTCCTCTGGATATATCCCCAGCAGTGGAGTAGCTGGGTCATATGGTAGATGTATCTGCAATTGTTTGAGGAACCTCCATACCATTTTCCATAGAGGCTGCACCATTTTGCAGTCCCACCAACAATGTATGAGAGTTCATTTTTCTCTGCAACCTCACCAGCATTTATCGTTCAGAGTCTTTTGGATTTTAGCCATCCTAACTGGGGTGAGATGGTATCTCAATGTGGTTTTGATTTGCATTTCCCGGATGCTGAGTGATGTTGAGCATTTTTTCATATGTCTGTTGGCCATTTGTATATCTTCCTTTGAGAAATGCCTATTTAGCTCCTTTGCCCATTTTTTAATTGGGTTGCTTGTTGTTTTGTTGTAAAGTTGTTTCAGTTCCTTGTATATTCTGGATATTAATCCTTTGTCAGATGTATATTTTGCAAATATTTTCTCCCACTCTGTTGGTTGTCTTTTAACTCTGTTAATTGTTTCTTTTGCTGTGCAGAAGCTTTTTAGTTTGATATAATCCCATTTGTTTATTTTTTCTTTGGTTGCCTGTGCTTTTGGGTTTGTATTCATGAAGTCTGTGTCCAGTCCTACTTCCTGAAGTATTTCTCCTATGTTTTCTTTAAGAAGTTTTATTGTTTCAGGGTGTATATTTAATTCTTTAATCCATTTTGAGTTGATTTTAGTATATGGTGAGAGATATGAGTCTAGTTTCATTCTCCTGCATATGGATATCCAGTTATCACAGCACCATTTGCTGAAGAGGCAGTCTCTTCCCAGTGTATAGGCTTGATGCCTTTGTCAAAGATCAGATGGCTGTAGGTGTGTGGGTTGATTTCTGGATTCTCTATTCTATTCCATTGATCAGTGTGTCTGTTTTTATGCCAGTACCATACTGTTTTGGTTATTATAGCTTTGTAGTATAGTTTAAAGTCAGGTAGTGTTATGCCTCCCGCTTTATTTTTTTTGCTCAGCATTGCTTTGGCTATGCGTGGTCTTTTGTTATTCCATATAAATGTCTGGATAGTTTTTTCCATTTCTGAGAAAAATGTCCTTGGTATTTTGATGGGGATTGCATTAAATTTGGATATCACTTTGGGTAGTATGGACATTTTCACAATGTTGATTCTTCCAATCCAAGAGCATGAGATATATTTCCATCTTCTTGTATCCTCTCTAATTTCTCTCAGCAGTGGTTTGTAGTTCTCGTTATAGAGATTTTTCACCTCCTTGGTTAACTTAATTCCTAAGTATTTTATTTTTTGGTGGCTATCGTAAATGGGCTAGCTTTCTTGATTTCTGTTTCTGCATGTTCACTATTGGAGAATAGAAATGCTACTGATTTTTGTGTGTTGATTTTGTATCCTGCTACTTTGCTGAAATCATTTATCAACTCCAAGAGTTTTTTAGTAGAGGCTTTAGGCTGTCCCATATATAGTATCTTGTCATCTGCAAACAGGGACAGTTTGACTTCATCTTTTCCAATCTGGATGCCCTTTATTTCCTTCTCTTCTCTGATTGCTCTGGCTAGTACTTCCAACACTATGTTGAATAGGAGTGGTGAGAGTGGGCATCTTTGTCTAGTTCCTGTTCTTAAAGGAAAAGCTTCCAGCTTTTCCCCATTCAGGATGATATTGCCAGTGGGTTTATCATATATGGCTTTAATTATGTTGAGATATTTTCCATCTATATCTAACTTATAGATGGTCTTTGTCATGAATGAATGTTGGATTTTATCAAATGCTTTTTCAGCATCTATAGAGATGATCATATGATCCTTGTGTTTGATTTTATTAATAAGGTGCATCACATTTATTGATTTGCATATGTTGAACCAACCCTGCATCCCTGGGATGAATCCCACTTGATCGTGGTATATAATTTTACGTATGTGTTGCTGTATTCTGCTAGCTAGTATTTTATTGATGCATCTTCTTGATGCAACCTTGAAACTGTAATGTATTTCACTGCTACCTTCTTTGTACTTTAATGAATTTTTATGATTATTTGGTTTTCTCTAGCCTTTGTATGTACTCTATAAAAATTCTTTTATCTTCTATTGTTAAAGGCCATTCTGGTTTGAGCTTTAGTGTTATTGGCATAAGCACAATCCAGGGAAATCATAGGAACCCAAAGCCTGAAATAGAAAGAATCAACCCTGGGATTCCCAGTGAAAGTGCCCTAATGATTAAAGGTATTTTTTCCTTTAATCCAAAGGAGGCACTTACAGAATATCAGAGACATCTAAAACTCCATAAAGAGTGATATTTATATACAACATTTCTGAGAAAAATCATCCACTTTCTATAGATGAACTTTTCAAATTGTAGAAGTTCCATTAAATCCAGACATATGGTTCATGCAGAAAAAATGCAAAGGCAATAGGAGACAATCTCTATTAGATTCATCCTTTTCATCTCTCATAGATTTTAATATCATAGATAACGTCCTGAAATGGAATCAGGGACCTGTTTGTTTTACAATTTACAAAGAAAAAAGGGAAAACTTTAAGAATTTTTTGTTTGGGTTTGACAGATTATTGTATTATATAACTTTTTGAGGTCATGACCTATGAGATGACTAAGTCATTCCTAAAATTGTGTAAAATGAATAATCAGCAGGAGGATGCTTAAGTTTTTAGATTTAAAATAGAGAAATCGTATATAATTCTTAACTAGAAACATTGTTTCCTCCTTTTGATTTCAAAGTAGTCACAAAAGCTCATTGTGTTCATTTTGTATAACTGGCAAATAATGAGAGACATCCGCCAGTAACTGGAAGTCAAATGACAAAGAAAGATCAAGAGCAAATATTTCAGAATAATGACATCTTTGATAAGTCTGTTACATCAGTACCTTTAAACCATGGGAAATCTCCCTGGGGAATTAATGAATGATGGGTAATAAGAATTTAAACAGTGAAAGTTCAAAAGAAATTCTTTCATGGTAGTTGGAAACAAAATAAAAGAAACCAAAAGCTACTTTCTGTTCCAGGGCAAAATAATAAAATTCGAAAATAAGATTAAATGGACAAGCTATGTGGGGCTCTCTGAGAAACTGGGGGAGAGAGACAAATTCAACAAGGAAGCTATTAGCATTGTAAACTAGAAAAATATTGAAACACTTGGTTTGAAATGTATAGTAAAACACAAATACCAGAAGCTTATTTAATATCAGTAGAGAAGTAACTATGAATAGTAAATATCCTCCTTAATTTTAAATTTAAAGAAAAAATTGGTTTTGTGAGTGGTTATCACAGATCTGTAGTAGTTTTCCATGTCAGATATTATAGAAAACTTATACTGAAAACATGTTTTTGAATATTATCCACATATTCTAAAACATTAGTTAAGAGCCTAAAATATAAAATTCTAGGACTATGTTGATGTGTAAAAGAATGTTCTGAAAAATTGAATGTTAGCAGGGGAAATTTTTTATTACAGCAGTATTTTATTTTAGCTCTTAAATAAATATATTACAGAAGTATGTGAACCTAAAATGCAATCAATTCTTATTGATTGGTAAGAATGTTTTTGTAAGTTAAGGACACTAATCTTCTGGGCCTCATATATATTACAATAATTTTCCATTAAAATTTTTGTAACAATGACTACTTACAGGTTGAGTATTTTACTAAGTACCAGGAACTCTACTTAACAATGGAACTACAACAATGACCAAGTGTTACATCTATTAATCTCATAGTCAGATTCCTTCACTAGCTTCTTTCATATGCACTATGCTTAGGAAGACCTTCCCCACCCAAAGATTTAGTTAATTGTTACCCATTTTTTTCTTCTAGTGCTCGTATGGTTTCAATTTTTGCTTTTAAATCTTTGACATTGAGAATTTGTTTTGGTATATGGACCATTGAACTTTTAACAATTTTTAGTAGCCGAGGTTCAAGTAAAATATTATACATTTGTAAGTAAAATATTTAGGAATATTTAGACTGTTTTCTTCTGGTTATTTCTGAATAGCATATGCTAATATGTCCCTTCCTGAACCTTCTCCTTCATCCTGTGGTAATAAGTTGGGGTGGGATAGTTGAGGGAAATAGTAGGAGATTGGAAAGCATGACTCAGAGCTTTCAGTGTACTACAGCTGAAAAAGCCCAACAAGAAAATGTGATTCTCAATACATAGCTAGAGCATCTTTAAAAAGCAGACACTCCTGAAAAGTTTAGCTAATGTAAATGGTTTTATTAGACATGACACATGAAGACTACATTGGATTTCATTCCTCATCTTGATTTAGTAATCTTATGTGCAAGTTTATGATACCTTTCAGTGTGATTGAAGATCTAAATTAAAGATCTAAAACTTAAGTGTTTATTATTTAATGAGACCATTTTAATAGCTAGCTTAGAGCTCTTTGCTGATATCAGGGTTATACAATTCAATTGTTACCTTCCTAAGTGAATTTTTTTTTGTTTTAGGAAGGAAAAGTGATTGGGCTCTACAGGGTATATGAACAAATGCACTTTTGTGCATTTATGTGACATCTCACAGATTTGGTTTAATGGTAAAGAGAGGGAAAAAAGAGCACCAAGTTTGAACTAATTAAAAATCTGAGTTTAATTAATAGAAAAAAGCATCATAAGACATATCTAATAGGCCCTTGACCATGAACAGGACACTAGCCTCTGATTCTCAGTTTCTGCATGTGTAGGATGGTGATCATACCCCAGTCCTTTGATAAGTAAATAATATAATGCATATGATGGTCTTTGCAAAGTGTAAGACCCTACATGCACATTCTCTATTGTTATTATTAATTTAAAGTATGAATAATAACAAAAATGAACGGTCTATTTGCTTTGGGTCTGCTTTATACAACAGACAACTCATAATGACTACATGATTTAAATACAGTAAAGTCTGGCTTTCTAAACAGGCTAAAAATTTCCCCTTTAATTCTCATTATTCTAACATGTCTTTGAACTAAGTCATCAACTTTATGAAAAAGTAGTATTGTATGTGACACCTAGAAATATTAGCATGCTAGCATAGTCATTATGTGCACAGCAATTACATAAAAATTCATTCATCTCTTTTATGTGTCTGATTATATTTGGTATCTTTGTTTCCATTCATTTTGTTATTGCTGAGTTAAGTGGGATAATGAACAATCTCTAATTTTTACATTGAATCACTTTCCCATGAAGTCCTTCTACACAAGTACTATTCATTAAAATCAGAAAAAATATACAACTTTCAGTCAAATTTTGAGTACAAATGTATCCTTTCCAACTAGTTTTGCTGCATAGTATCTAAGTAATGTTAGGCAAGATAGTTAACTGCTTTGTGTCCCAGTTTCTTCACTTAGAATTAAATATATTAATAAGACCCACTGCCCTGGGTTGTTGAGAGGACTAAATAATATATATTTAGGACATAAACTGGGAAAGAGAGAGCATTCAATAATTTTATTCTTTATGGTTTTATCTTGATTTCCACAACTATTAAAAGTTTAAGAACTTCATAAATTGTTTTGTCTGTGGTCTGTGTAATTTTGAATGCATAACAATAGAATGTGTTAATTTCTAGATAAAGCTAATAAAAAATTCCAACTTCAGCATACACCTGTGTAGGTTAAAGTGGTCTTTAATGAATTATGGATTATTGTTAGTCAAGCAAGTAAATAACCATTATATCTTCTTATTTATTCAGTTGGGAAAAACAGATTTATTATATTAGTTTATTCTTATTTATCCCAAGCACCTCTCTGCTAGTACGCATCTCACTTAGTCAATAAGAACATTATTAACTAATTAATATTGTGTACACATTGTCCATGGTCCACTCCTAGGTGTTCACAAGGATGGGGCTGTTCACAGCAGGAAGGGTGTGATTCAAAAGATGGAAACACTGTCCCTCAGCCATAAGCAGTACACAATTTATTTGGAGAATCATTACTTGTTCCAAAATTGTATCCTGTAATGCCTTGGTAATTCAGAGAAAGAAAGGTGGACTAGTCAGGAATGTACCTTGGAGAAACTGGCATTTGAACTGTATCCTCACTGAACTACAGACACATGGTGTATTAGTTTCCTTGTGCTGCGATTACAAAGTACCCCAAACTAGGTGGGTTAAAACAGCAGAAATTTATTCTCTTACAATTTAGGAGTCCAGAAGTCTGAAATCAAGGTGTCAACAGGATTGGTTGCTTCATGGGGACTCTGAAGAAGAATCTGTGCCATGCCCCTATCCTAGATTCTGGTGGTTCCTCGCAATCCTGGCATACCTTGGCCTGTAGCTACATCATTCCAATCTTTGCCTTCATCTTAAGAAGGCCTTTACTCATGTGTGTGTGTGTGTGTGTGTCCCCATCTTTTAGTATACATATGAGGGATCTTCAATAAATTTGTGGAAAGATTCATATTTTCTTTAATGCTAATTTCCACAAACTTTTTGAATTACCCTTGTTCACAGGTCATACTGGATTTAAGGCCCATCCTAACCCAGTTATGACCTCATTTTAATTTGACTGCATCTGCAAAGACTTTATTTCCAAATAAGGTCACATTCAATAATGTATGAGAAGTAGAAACTTGAACATATCTTTGCTGGGGGACACAATTCAACCCACTACACATAGAGAGCAGAGGGAGAATATCCTAGACCAGAAAGACAGTGAGAGTATAATCAAGACTTTTTTTTTTCACTTTCCCTAGTTGTTTTTGTTCTTTACTCGTATTTGACTCCTTTTATGGTGCCTGGAACATTAGCAAATCTGAGTGCTTCCTTTTAAAGAAAAATACTGAAATTTCGTTTTAGATTTAAATGTCAGCATTTAGTGTTTTTTTTCCCCCTGTCACTAGGATATAAGTTAGATGAGATTTTATTATTTCGAATACTGCAAAATTTTCATGTAATTCTTACTTAAAAAGAATAATGCTAACTACAAAATCAAAACAATTACATTAATTTGCACAGTGACTCTATGACAGTCATTTCCTCATATTTTAGTACAAAAAAGTTTCATTGAATTTTCTGATTATTTCTTCCTATTTTTCTATTAGCAGAGGTTCCTTGATTAAAGCAAATAAGCTTCAAGACATTAACAAAAAAATTTAGTCTGAAGAATTAGGATTACAAAATAGCCAACATTATAAGAACTGCACTGAAACCGACAACTATCATGTAGCCAAGATGAAAGGAGAATGTATGAACTCCGTACACCTAGGACTAGAAAATCAAATGACAAAATGGCTTTATTTTACTAGGTATGTCAGTTATGCTAGGTATTTCTCCCTATTTCCAATAGAAAAATGATACTACTGAGTTAGAGTCTCTTTCTATCCAGATTAGAATTGTGGGATAATTTGCCTACACCCCTTAGAAGACAGTATGAACAACTGGAAGCAGTGAACGTGGAAGAAAACAATAGTTGGGTCAATACATTACTTTGTTTAGCTTTCTCAGTATAACAAATGTTTACCTCAGATAATTGTATATATTTCTCAAGCTTCTGTGATCTCAGAAATCCATCTTTATTTTCTTTGAGCAGGTTAAACCTTCTTTCTACTATTTAAAATCTTTAATCAATACATTTAAGGTCATCTATGAATAATAATCTAATTAAGGAGGAAAATGAGCAGTTAATAAAGGTCAATGAAACAATTATCCAATTTTGCTACTGGAGAAATAATGCAGTTCTTTGTTATAGAATATGAAGCAAATCATAATAAAAATATTAATTATCATCAAACAGCTAAAGAAAGAATACACTTGATCTCTGGCATATCAAGAGTACATCAGTATGCTAATCAGAGTATATCAACCAAAATGTAACATCAAGTTTAGAGAAAAAAATTCAAAGATAGATATTATTATACTGTTTGGGAGAATAGGATTTAAAAATGAAATCCCTTTTATCTATGGAGTGAAAAAATACTGTACCTTTCTGTTCCAAGCAACAAACTACACTGATGGGAAATATCTGCACTCTATTCTAGACATTTTACCACGTGCAGTAGCTTCTCCAGTTTCACTTTATCTTATCACCATATATACATAATTTACATGGCAAGCACTTTGAAAAACAATCTGCAAAGAATGAGCTTCTCAGATGACTCTCCTGTCTCTCTGTGAAAAATGTAATCATCCATAGTAGAACCACTTTCTATCTACAAATCAGTATTAGAGCTGGAAGGCCTTAAGCCAAGGGCATGCATTTTTTTTTTCTTTTAAATATTACAAACTATTCCAAAAGATTGAAACGGACGCAAATCTCCCAAACTCATTCTATGAAGCAAACATCATCCTGATACCAAAACCAGGTAAAGATATAACCAAAAAAGAAAACTACAGGCCGATATCCTTGATGAATATAGATGCAAAAATCCTCACTAAAATACTAGCAAACAGAATACAGCAACACATACGAAAAATTATTCATCACGATCAAGTGGGATTCATCCCAGGGATGCAAGGTTGGTTCAACATACGCAAATCAATAAATGTGATACACCATATTAATAAACTCAAACACAAGGACCATATGATCATCTCTATAGATGCTGAAAAAGCATTTGATAAAGTTCAGCACGCATTCATGACAAAGACCCTCTATAAGTTAGGTATAGAGGGAAAGTATCTCAACATAATTAAAGCCATATATGCCAAACCCACTGCCAATATCATCCTGAATGGGGAAAAGCTGAAAGCTTTTCCTTTAAGAACAGGAACTAGACAAGGATGCACACTCTCACCACTCCTATTCAACATAGTGTTGGAAGTACTAGCCAGAGCAATCAGAGAAGAGAAGGAAATAAAGGGCATCCAGATTGGAAAAGATGAAGTCAAACTGTCCCTGTTTGCAGATAACATGATCCTATATATCGAACAGCCTAAAACCTCTACAAAAGAACCCTTGGAATTGATAAATGAGTTCAGCACAGTAGCAGGATACAAAATCAACACACAAAAATCAGTAGCATTTCTTTTCTCCAATAGTGAACATGCAGAAGGAGAAATCAAGAAAGCCTGCCCATTTACAATAGCCACCCCAAAAATAAAATACTTAGGAATTGAGTTAACCAAGGATGTGAAAAATCTCTATAACGAGAACTACAAACCACTGCTGAGAGAAATTAGAGAGGATACAAGAAGATGGAAAGATATTCCATGCTCTTGGATTGGAAGGATCAACATAGTGAAAATGTCCATACTACCCAAAGTGATATACAAATTCAATGCAATCCCCATCAAAATTCCAAAGACATTTTTCTCAGAAATGGAAAAAACTATCCAGACATTTATATGGAACAATAAAAGACCACGCATAGCCAAAGCAATGCTCAGCCAAAAAAATAAAGCTGGAGGCATAACACTACCTGACTTTAAGCTATACTACAAAGCTATAATAACCAAAACAGTATGGTACTGGCATAAAAACAGACACACTGACCAATGGAATAGAATAGAGAATCCAGAAATCAATGCACACTCTTACTGCCATCTGATCTTTGACAAAGGCACCAAGCCTATTCACTGGCGAAGGGACTGCCTCTTCAGCAAATGGTGCTGGGATAACTGGATATCCATATGCAGGAGAATGAAACTAGATCCATACCTCTCACCGTATACTAAAATCAACTCAAAATGGATTAAGGATTTAAATATACACCCTGAAACAATAAAACTTCTTAAGGAAAACATAGGAGAAACACTTCAGGAAATAGGACTGGGCACAGACTTCATGAATACGACCCCAAAAGCACGGGCAACCAAAGGAAAAATAAACAAATGGGATTATATCAAACTAAAAAGCTTCTGCACAGCAAAAGAAACAATTAAAAGAGTTAAAAGACAACCAACAGAGTGGGAGAAAATATTTGCAAAATATACATCTGACAAAGGATTAATATCCAGAATATATAAGGAACTCAAACAACTTTACAAGAAGAAAACAAGCAACCCAATTTAAAAATGGGCAAAAGAGCTAAGTAGGCATTTCTCTAAGGAAGATATACAAACGGCCAACAGACATATGATAAAATGCTCAACATTACTCAGCATCGGGAAATGCAAATCAAAACCACATTGAGATACCATCTAACCCCAGTTAGGATGGCTAAAATCCAAAAGACTGTGAACGATAAATGCTGGTGAGGCTGCGGAGAAAAAGGAACTCTCATACATTGTTGGTGGGACTGCAAAATGGTGCAGCCTCTATGGAAAATGATATGGAAGTTCCTCAAACAATTGCAGATAGATCTACCATACGACCCAGCTATCCCACTGTTGGGAACATACTCAGAGGAATGGAAATCATCAAGTCGAAGGTATACCTGTTCCCCAATGTTTATCGCAGCACTCTTTACAATAGCCAAGAGTTGGAACCAGCCCAAATGCCCATCATCAGATGAGTGGATACGGAAAATGTGGTACATCTACACAATGGAATACTACTCAGCTATAAAAACGAATGAAATACTGCCATTTGCAACAACATGGATGGACCTTGAGAGAATTATATTAAGTGAAACAAGTCAGGCACAGAAAGAGAAATACCACATGTTCTCACTTATTGGTGGGAGCTAAAAATTAATATATAAATTCACACACACACACACACACACACACACACACACAAAAACTGGGGGGGAGGGGGAAGAAGATATAACAACCACAATTACTTGAAGTTGATACGACAAGCAAACAGAAAGGACATTGTTGGGGGGAGGGGGGGAGGGAGAAGGGGGGGAGGTTTTGGTGATGGGGAGCAATAATCAGCTACAATGTATATCGACAAAATAAAATTTAAAAAAAAATAATAAATATTAACCTTCTAAGTTATCATCACTTTTGATTAATATGATATGTGCACATGGAAAAAAAAATCTGTGGGCATATTTAGATAGACAGTGACCTAAACCCTATTATGGCTTGTCTTTCCTACGTAAAATCAGGGATTGACTTAAAGGCATACAATTGATGCATTTGCAAGCATGGGTTATATCAGGACATTGCCAATAATGAGAAACTTCAGCAGAGAGTCATCAATCCTTCAGTCTTTTAAACATAGTCACAAGTTATGTAAACTTTTGTGCTACTGTTGAATTCTTCAGGATTCCGACAACAGAAAGGTACCTGAAATGAAGTCTACTTCCAGTTTTTTTTTAATGACCTCAGAGACCCTCTTAAAGCTTAACTAGTGTTAGAAATTGCTAAAAACAGGCACATAGTAGTTAACAGTTTGAATCTTAGAATTTAACTGGCAACACTAACTTAAAAAAGTATAGAAATGGCATTAGGGGTGTGTGTGTGTGTGTGTGTGTGTGTGTGTGTGTGTGAGAGAGAGAGAGAGAGAGAGAGAGATTGAGAGAGGAAGAAGGGGAAAGAGGTGGGGGGTAGGTAGAGCAATAAATGTTCAGATACTGCACAAAATCCTGATAAATACATCAAACCTCCCTCCCCCACCGTCTCGTGCACTATCATAGAGTATCTTGCTAGGCCTTCTAACTATTGCCTGGGGTTTGATTTTGTTATTGTTTATTCTTTCTATCCTTACTTGTTCCCGTAATCACTCTCCTGTGTCCTCTATTTTATCTTCTGTTTTCTCATTTTCAGGTTGTCATTTACTATTTGTCCTCATGTTTAACATTTACTCTATAGCCTCTTGAACATGTCAGAATAAAACACTAAATAAATCTGGCAAACAGCCCTTTGGTACATGCAAAAAAAATAATAACAGATTTCTGGATTATAATTTCCTCTTGAAAGTTGAACATTCTAAATTCAGGGCAAATACAATATTGCGCAAACATGGAATTGTTATTACTCCTTGTACTTTGTGGTATACCCCTTGCACTTTGTATTTAAAAAGAGAATTATTGCCAGTGATTTCATATGTTGTGGATAAAGGTTTTTGCTCACCAATTTTATAAAACAAAACTAGAGTGCTCTTATTATTTGCTAGAATTATTATTGTTATTATTTTAGCAAAACTCAAATCATGACCTCATGTCATGCTTTATAGTGGCCTCTTGGACAATGAGTCAAAAACTGAGATATAAACAAAAGTCACAGCACTCATTTAAAAGAAAATCTTTCTGTGATTTTTACCATAGAACACCTGAAATTTTTTTCTTTGTTATCTCATGCAAATGGTATCTGGTCAACTTGGAACCATCATGACTATCAAAATTAGATTTTCAGTGCTTCCTTTCTCTGGATCCCTAGATTCAAATATTCATATACTTGTATTTAATTCACATATTCAGTTGCCTGCTTGTCATCTCTGTCTGGATATTGAGAAGGAGAAAACCAATCCCTGTAGATTTCCCTCTCCCTTTAATCCATTCACCTATTTTCTTCCAAGCTTCCCTATGTCAGTAAATGGCATCACCAACCACCCACTTGCTTAAGCTAAAAATCTAGGAGTTACATTAGGTTCTCCTGACCTCATTCCCCGCATCCATTCTATCAACAAGACCCGCCTACTTCACCTCCAAAGTATATCTGGACTTAATCTCATTCTCTCCACCTGTGTTGCTATCTACCCTAATCCAAACTACCACCATCTCCTACCTAGACTACTGCAATACCTTTCTAACTGGTTTCCATGTTTCTGTCCTTAACCACTTCTCATAGCAGCCAGAGTAATATTTTTTAAAAACATAATTTCTCCCATGTCCCTTCTTTCTTTCAAATCCTCCAGGAGTTTCTCTTTGCTACTAGAATAAAACCCTGATTCCTTACATATTCTGGAAACTGCCTACTCACTGACTGCAACTTGTTCTATTTTACCCTTTGCCACGAGTTTTTAGTTACAAGGGCTTTTCTGTGTCCATTGTACATGCGAATCCTGGTCTTTCCTTAGGGCCTTTGCACTAGCTAAACAGTGCTCCACCTGCAGTGATCTTCTCCTTGATCTCTATGTGGCAGTGCCTCCATCTTTTCAGTCAAATTTAGCTTAAATGTTATCTTCTCCAAGAAGCCCTCCCGGGGGTTCCCAGTTTGAAATAGATACTTAGTCACTAATTGTATTAGTCACCTATTTCCACAACAATTCTGTGCAGCAAACCACTCCAAATTTCAATGGTTTACAACAACACTGATTTTAAAATTTTTATCACAGGTCTGAGGCAGTTTTACTTCAGGTTGCAGGTTGGTGGGGCTTGGCTCTAGGCTTTTGTCAGATTCAAGGGCGATGTCCATGTCATACTCGACTGCCCAGTGGCTACCTGGGGCATGTCTTCTCATGGAGGTCACAGGAGTTCGAGAGGCCAAACCAAACTATAAAACCACATCTAAGTTCTCTTTTTCTGTCACGTCTGCTAATGTTCCATTGGACAAAGCAGGGCACATGACAAAGTACATCATCAACAGGGCAGGAGATGCATTTCGCTCAAATTCATATAGTCAGTAAGAATGATAAATATATTCTCAGAAACCCTTAGAAGATTTCTCCTCACATCTCATTGGCTGAGACGGTGTCAAATACTTAATACCTAAACCAACCACTGACAAAAGGCTGTTGGTAGATCAACTGCAAACTAATATCAGCAAATTTTAATTAATACTGGAGACTTATTAAATAGTAGCTGTAATGTTGAAGATATAATTATACTTAAGTTGGTGAAATAAACAAATATCTATTATACATATTATGAAATAAAATTCAAATATATATTTTATTCCATAGTAATGGTTAGCCACTCTCAACCAATTCTTTTATGATGTTCCTGAAGTTAGGAGTTACAAGCAGAAAGCTGCCCAGTGAACACGGCACCTCCCAGCCTTAAGGCTCTTCCCTTGTCCCAGCGCACTCACAGGAGAGGCTACAATGCCCTGATCCTGGTGGCTTGATGCCTGGGATCACAGTAGCTGTGATTAGTTCTGCAGTCTGAAAATCCAACCCTAGTCCTACTGAACTGACTCATCCCCATGTCATCAGCCAGAGATCAGACAGGCAGACCCTCCTCAGGTGGACCACCTCCTATTGTCCCCTTACTCCTAGCCTTGCCAGCTGAATGAGTTATGTGCACTTGAGCTCCCAATCCAGAAAAACAGCTCATGGGTCTCTACACTAATGAATATGTCCTTGGGTTGGTGGAAATAAAGTGCATCAGTGCCCTCCTGGAGAAGCAGCACTGAACAGTCCCACCTACTGGTGTTGCCAACATTCCCGGAAACAGTTTCAACAGCCCTTTACTGCAGGTTTGCCTAGTGGCTCTGCCCACTGCCCAGAAGCAGCTAGATGGGCCACTTCACCACAGGCCTGTCTAGTAGCCCTGCTGGCCACCCGGAAGGAGCTGGATGGGTCATTTCACAGCAGGCTTGACAAATGGCCCCACCCGTTGCCCAGAACTATGAAACTTCTAGAAGAAAAGATAGTGGAAAACACTTCAGAATAGAGGTCTGGGCAAAGACTTTATGAATAATATTTCAGAAGAGCATGGTACAAAGGCAAAAATTAACAAATGGATTATATCAACTAAAAAGCTTCCACACAGCAAAGGAAACAATCAACAGAGAGAAAACACAACCTGTACAATGGGAGAAAATATTTGCAAACTATGCATCCAACAAGAATATACAAAGAACTCAAACAACTAAATGTTAAAAAGCAAATGATCCAATTTAAAAATGGGCGAAGGAACCAAATAGACATTTTTCTAAAGAAGACATACAAATGTTCAACAGGAATGTGAAAAAATGTTCAACATTGCTAATCATTAGAGAAATGCAAATCAAAACCACAATGAGAGATCATCTAGCCCCAGTTAGAATGGCTGTTTTCAAAAAGACAGAAAATGACAAATGCTGGTGAGGATACAGAGAAAGGGGAACTCATACATTCTTGGTGGGAATGTAATTTAGTACAGCCACTATGGAAAACAGCGTGCAGATTATCAAACAACTACAAATAGAGCTACTATATGATACAGCAATTCCACTACTGGATATATATCCAAAGGAATGGAAAGCAACAAGTTGAAGAGACACCAGGACTCCCATGTTTGTCACAGCTCTATGTACAAATAGCTGAGAGTTGGAGCCAACCTAAATGTCCTTCCACAGATGATTGGTTAAAGTAGAAGGAAAGAAATGATAAATGTTTAGGTGATATATATGTTAACTATTCTGATTAGATTACTATACAATATATGTATGTGTTGAAACAACAAACTCTACCCCACAAACATGTACAGTGACAAAAATAAAATAAAATAAATAAAAAAATAAAAAAATAAAATAAAAATTTAAAAGGTCACAAATTCAGTCTTCCCAGATTAGCAAATGATTGCAGAGCTTTTCACATGTAAAAAGTCTCATAGTATTCATTCATTTTTTTCGTTCATTCTTTCAGGAATTAATGGTCATTTACAATGATTCAGTTTTCACTGATTCATCCATTGGAAGTAACTAACAAGCCAAGTGTCAAGCTAGGGCTGGGTCTGGAGCTCACAGACCCCTCAAGCCCATTCACAGACTGGGTCAAAAACCCTTCACATGCAGGTCTATGAGCTAGGTAACTGGCAAAAAGGTCCTTGTAGCCATAGGTTCGAGAACATGGCCACGCGAGTGGATGTCTGAAGCAGTCAACACCAGCCAAGTGGTGGTGCCGCCCATGCGCACTAACTCCACCCACACACAACTTGCTTACAAAGAATGCACCGCACCACTCCCAACTGGACCTAGGGTGAGGAGGACTGGTTGCATTTTTCTATTTTCCCAACACTAAGTCAGGTCAAATTGAGAAGATCTTTGAAAATGTGAGGTTAGAGTACTAATCAGTGGAATGAGTATTTAATAGTGACTTTGGAGGAGGAAATTTACTTGCTAAGTTTCAGGGTTCCTGAAGGACGTTCTTAGAGGTAATTTCAACTCCTTTCCTTCTGAAAGGATATAAATACAAACTTGAGAAATTATTGTGATTTGTTTGGCTAATGTCTGAAATTTAAAAATCATGCTAATTTGTACAGATGCTGTAGATTTAATGATTTTGTTTGAGAGAGAAAATGTGTCTACGGTCACGATTTCTGTCACAGTTAATCAGAATGCATCATGTTATTTTCTAAAATGTAAACATGGTTTTGCTCTAGTGTATAGTGAATAAAACCTCATTAATAAGCATATGTGCCATGACTGGATGGCAGTTCTTACAGGCAGACTCTATTACTTAAAGACAAGTTCGGTAGGATCCACAAATTCTACTGCTGGCAACAATTTAAAAAAATTCCAGGCCATGCTATTGCCCATTTAATAAAGCCAGTTTACCAATTAAAACATTACCTATTTAAAGTGAAACTGGGTTTTGGTTTCACTCCTGCACTATATTATGTGGGTTATCTTGTTGAATTTCATACTTCACATCAGTCAAATAGGGATGAGTTCAATTGCTCTTCTACATCCTAGAATTAGTAAGATGATAAAATGAAATAGAAGTATGTTAAATTTTCTTGAAAACTCAAATGCGATATGCAAATTTACAGTTCTAAAATTTATCAGTTTGTAGAATTTATCTTTACTGAGGTAGATACCTAAGAGTTTCAACTGTGACATTCAAATATGGAATGTTTTTTATGGAATTTTTTCCCCTATCTTAGGACCTCCCCAACTTTTCGGTCATTTGCAGTTTAAAGCAGATTCATTGCAGTCAACTTGAGCTATGATATGTAAATGTCCATTTCAAAGCCTCCTTCCAAGGATTTGGGCAGAGCTCCCACACAGCTGCAGAGTCCCCTTGACAGAAGAAAGGCTGTTGTCTGACTCGTCTCCCTTTCCACTCTCTGGTGTCATTCTGCCCACACAGCTGTAGAAGCTGCAGGTGTGTGTGTGTGTGTGTGTGTGTGTGTGTGTGTGTGTGTTAATGTCTGCTCTCATGAATGACCACTATGTAGTGGTGGCGATTATGATCACCTCCTCTGTTGGTCATTATTGTTGATCCACCTAACACCAGCTGTCTGTTGGCTCCCTCTGTGCTCCTGGCATGTAAATGCTGGCTCTCTCATGCATTATATTTGTTGGTTCTTCTGGGAGTCTGCATTGGCTTCCCCTTAGCCTCTTTCCCAGTACAAGTGATCCTTTCCATCTGGAGCCACTTTTTATCCTCTTGGTGGGAAGTCTTGTAACTGGTGCTCCCTGCTCCAATGGGAAGCCCTTACAGGACCCTGCAGATGGCATAAGCCCCACTTGCCTTCAGGGATGTTTTAGGACTCAGGGAGTACTTAGGCATCCACGCAGGCTAAGCAGTGGGATTGCAGACTACCCTTGTAGATGATCCTTGGCACTCCCTCTCTCAGCTTTGCATCTGGACTTTCCCCCATATTCTGACAGAAAGAGGTCCATCTGCTGATGGGTGGCTCTAAAACATGGGAGTGGGGGACAAGACAAACCCACTGGTAACTTACAAACTATAAAGATGGCAAAGTTGGAAAAGGGGCAGTGTTTTGCTGTAACATTAACTTGGAATGTTACTACTCTGAAAACTTAATTGGCATGGGTATTTATCTGCTTTTCTCTGAATTTAGAAGGTGAATTATACACTTTTTTTTTTTTCTCAGCTCTGAACTGTTTCAGTGTAGTCCCTATCCCAAGTGGAAACCCTGTAGGTGAGAAATGTTCTTTACGTCTGCAAGTTACACTTGTATGATTACTTAATTGTCCCATGCCTTGTAGAGGTATTGGTCACATCGGATTATCAGTAGGCTGTTTACTTACCTGTTTCATCTGCTTGATTAAGAGCTTCTTGAGTGCAGAGGCTGCTCAGAGCTGGCACACAGTAGACACACAGTAATGTTTGTTGCATGAATGAATAAAAAAGATAAATGCGGGAATCAAAGAAACTCTGGAATTGCAAGTGTAGTACCTTCTATTTAGTTCCCAAATGTCCATGAGCAACTTTTTAGATAGCAAATATTATGCTATCCCTGGTAGAAGTTTGCTACCAATTACTTTTTCATCAATGATGCTTTTATGAGTTTAAGTCAAACTATATCCAATTGTTATGTACTCAGTACAGTGCAAGTGAGTATCCAGAAAATAGCTTTCTTTCCATGTAAGAATGTTTTACATCATTTCTCCTCAGAAGGCAACAGTAGAATAAGTACAGCATAAAGTAAGTAACAAATAAAGCTGCTCCCTTGCCATTCTTCTTACAGACCTGAATTAGTATGGCTTAAAAAAATTTTTTTTTAAAACAGTGAAATCTAGAGGTGGTTTCCAGGTGCTAAGATCTTCCTTTGTTTGAAAGGAGAACATTGAAAGGAGAACATTTGAAAATCCCCTTCCCTGGGAATGTGGCAGAGCTGTTTCCTATTAAGTAACCTCAGCCATGACCTATTAGTAAGGCTCATTTTTATGTCATCCTTCGAAGGAATAATTTATTTTGCTGATCTTCCTCTTAATTTTGTGTGTATTTGTCTTTATTTATTGGATTTTAAAACTAATGTTACCTTTTTTTAAAAAAGTTGAGCTTAAGAGAAACCACAGTAAGTTGTTTAATTATCCTTGACATTTCATAGCAGTGAAGTGTAAACTTTTTTCACAGAATTCACAGCATGTCCTCACCTTACTAGCTCAGCTGTTCAGTTCATGTCAATAAATTTGCTGGCTCTGTGTGTTCTTCAGCAGATGCAATTGTGTTGTTATTTGCATGGCTCACAATGAAGTCTGATTTGAGAAATTCCTGAATCCATATCCATTATCTCTACTATGTAAAATTTTCTGTTCTGTTTTCCTTAAGAAAGTTTTTATTAGCTTTGCTTTTGGTACATCATGACACACTAGGTTTTTTTTTTCTAATTTTGCTTTCAAATTTTGATTTAAAAAAATAATTCAATGAACTATTGCTGTGGTTTAAATGTCACCTCCAAAGATGAGGTAGGTGAGTTCAGAGAGATTTGAGGCTAAGAAGGACTTCACCCACATTTGCTGGCTTCAAAGGGGACCATGAGCCAGCTGTTATGGACTGAATTGTGTACCCCCCAAATTCATATATTGAGGCCCTGACCTACAATGTGACTGTATTTGGAGGTATGGCCTCTAAGAAAGCAATTAAGGTTAAATGAGGTCATAAGGATGGGATCCTAATCCAGTAGGCCTGGTGTCCTTATATGAAAAGGAAGAGACACTAGAGATCTCTCTCTCTGGGCATGCACAGAGAAGAGGCCAGCTGGGCACAGAGCATGAAGGTGGCCATATTCAAGCCAGGAATTTAGCTCTCACCAGAAACTAACCCTGAGGGCACTTTACTGTTGGACCTCTAGCCTTTAGAACTGTGAGAAAATAAATTTTTGCTGTTCAAGCCACTCAGTCTGTGATATTCTTTTTACGGCAGCAGAGCAACGAATATAGTAGGGAGTGTGGGAATCTTCTCAAAGCTGAGAATGACCCCCAGCTGACAGCCAGGAAGGAAATGGGGACTGCATGGAACTAAATCCTGCCAATAACCTGAATGAGCTTGTAAGTGGATTCATGCTCAGTGAGTCCAGAAAAGACTGCAGGCCTGCTAACACCTTGGCTTTGGCCTTGTGGGATTCTAAGCAGAGAACCAGTTAAGCCTTGCTGTACCTGGACATCTAATCCACAGAAACTGTGAGATAATAAATGGGTGTTTTTTTAAGATCCTTAGTTTGTCATAATTTGTTTTGGTAGCAATAGAAATCTAATACAGAAGAAGTCATACTTTTCTATTAAAACCATTTGGACAGATCACTGCCAAAATATGTGGTTATTTTGTACATACAGGCTGGCTTACCTTTTATCAGGTCCTACAAGGCAAAATAAAGGTCCAGTAAACTGTTTTCCAGAGTGTGTTCCATGGAGAAAAGATGCATAATATATCTTTCTATTAAGGAGTCACGAGGTACATTTTTATACAAAGGTTCTGTTTGAAGATCTTGAACTTCGTTAGGTATGGCCAAATTTCTCTCCAAAGTACTTCTAGAAGTTTTCACTCCCACCAGCAGTACTTAAGAATTCCATATACTTTACATCTTTAAACTAAAAAAAATGATATGAAGCAAATATGACAAAGCATATTAAATTGGGCATTGGACTGCATACACGAGTGTTTATTTTATGTGCTTTTTTTCTATGCTTGAAATATTTCATAATTAATTCTAAAAAATTGTAAAAGATAAAAGAAGGAACAAATAAAGAACACTAAGAACACATAGTGACTGTGACAAGCTGGAGAGCATGACCTGTCCAAGGCAGGCAGACTCTGCTCAGCTCCAGCTAAGCATTGCCATGTGAAATGGCATTATGAATGTTGCTGAATTTTCAAGAAAAGCCGGAAATCCAAAATTTATGTAAAATTTTCCAATATTTAAAACCGGGTGTGGACCAAATGAAACATGTTTGTGTCTGGAATTTGGCTGGTGAAATAGCTTACCTGGCCATGCTGCCTTCCCCTGATGCTATGTGTGGCTTGTGGGAGGTGGTTTATCTCAGAGTCTCCCTCTCCTGCACCTGGCAAAAGGCAAGTAGGAAAAACTGCAGTGCTGTGCTCTTTAAGATCTAGAATAAAAAACAATAATTATTCTTGGCTTGAATTGTTTTTCTGAAACCCAGAACCTACAAATAGGCTTCAGTATCTTCCCGTTGTCCACAGACTAAAACCCAAACATAGACAATACATTTAAGCCCTGTTTTACTTTTCTTACTTTATTTTTGACTATTCTTTTTCTATATCATTTATTCAGAGCAAATGAAGTTTCTTGTTATTTTCTAGAAAAGGAGTATAACAGAAATTTAGAGCAAAGGCACTGGAATTGAAGTGACCTGGTATTGAAACCAGACTTACCTGCTGCATGACTTTGGGCAAGGTATTTCATTTTTGTGATCTTTATTTTCTTTGTGGTAAAATGTAGATAATCATATTATTCATATTATAGATTTGTTAAAAAGATTAAATGGGACTATATACATGTATGAGTTCTAAGAACAATGCCTGTGTAAAATATGCATTCAATAAATGTTAGCTCCTATTGTCATTATCTGTAAAATCAGGATAATAACATCATTACTGTGAGGATGGAATTAAATGATATTTGTAAAGTGCTAAATGAAGTGTCAGGCACAAATAGTAGGTATTATTCTTATTTCCCGTGCTTTCCCACCTATCTGTACCTATGATAGTCCCTCTGATTTAAGGTGTTTTTCCAGTAGCTGCATGTTCACATTCTACTTATTGTCAAACGTCATTTCAAATACCACCTTCTCCACAGAGTGGTCATTCACTCATTCAAAACTATTTATTAAGAACCCTCTTCTGAATCCATACCATTTTATCTTGACAAGTTCACTTTTATACGTGTACTATATTGGCTTTTTAATAAAAATGTCACTTTTTGAAAGGCAGAATATATTTTTCATTCATCTTTATATCTCCCACCCTGTCTAACACAGGGCTAGACACATCAGAGGCAGTAATATTTTTTTCCAAAAAGAAATAAACCTTTATAGAAATTCCCCTCCTCTGACTGAGGGATCTGATTACAGTGGTAGTCATGTATTCAGCAAAAGACGCAGGAATTCAAAGTCTGAAGACTTATGCTCATTGGGAAATGGCTCCTCTAATTCTTTTTGCTGCCTATCTACAAAGGTGATTGACATGTCCAAACAACCTGGATGATTCGGAGGCTGGAACTGATAGGTCATCAGAATTGATATCATCAGAATTGATAGGTTAACTCACTGTAGACACCTTACTCATTCAAGAAACCACAGATTTGCCATTTTAAAAAATGGCTTCTGATGGAGTTTGGATGTATTGTCCCCTCCAAAACTCATGTGGAAATTTGATCCCCAATGTGGCAGTGTTGGAAACTGATTGAGTCATGGGGGTGGATCCCTCATGAAAGGATTAATGCTCTCCCTGGGGGAGGGGGGATTAATGAGTGAGTTCTCTATTAGTTCCCACGAGAGCTGGTTTTTTAATAGACCCTGGCACCTCCCCCCTCTCTCTCTTCCTCTCGCCATGTGTTCTGCTTGTACCCACTGGCTGCCTGCCACTTTCCGCCATGAACAGAAGCAGCCTGAGGCCCATGCCAGATGCAGCTGTCCCAGAAATAAACCTCTTTTCCTTATAAATTACCCAGTATCAGGTATATGCTTCCAAACAACAATAGATGAATGTGCTTAAAATGTCCCAAATTATTTAAATTATCAGTTAAGTCCTTTACAAGGTATAACACAATTTATCTTATTGATTAGAAAGTTTCTTGGTCCCAGGAAGGGTACATTGATTCATCTCTACTCCTAATTACTTATGTGAACTTGAACAAGTCATTTTGTTTCTCTACATATGATTTCTCATATGTGTCAAGGAACAATTCATTAGCTTAGAACTGTTCACAGACCTTCCCATTCTGTCCTGTCCTGTAATGAGAATTTCTGTAATTGGCAGCTCATTTTCACCTCTTCTATTCCTTCCAAAAAGGTGTGGTATGTACGATTTTGTTTTATTTTATTTTATTTTTACCATTTGGAAAAAGGCTAAGGGCAAAGTAAAAGAAGAGAAAGGAAAGTCAGGGCTCCATCTGGTGGGTAAAGAACTATTTTAGGGGATACTTTGGAGGAGAAGTGCTACTGAGGTAGCTGTGGGGTGTCAAGAAGTGGATAGGAGAGCAAGCATTTCAATAAATGAGGCTGGGATGGTATGTTCTTGGTGGAACATGATAATGCCATGTCTTCCTCTTGACTTCGTGTTTCAGGAGAGATCAAAAGTCTGAGAATATTGTTTTGAACTCTCATGTTCTAAAGTAAGGTGCTTGGCAACCTAGGTGACACTTGCAAAGGGAATGTCTAAAATGGATTTTCATAATAATTCATCACCCAGATGGCATCCATATGAGGGTGAGGCTGAGGGGGCTGAGAGAGAGGACTTAGTGGACAAAGTTGTCAGTATGTCAGATTATTCTTTTTCACCAACCTCAACTTCAGTGGAGGTAATGGGTGGAAGGACACTTCTTTTTTACTTTAAACACAGTGGAAAGTTTGTCTGTGTCCTTTAGATTGTGAGGGATTCCAAGGCTGATATTTGGTTCATGCCTGAAAGGTCTAAAGGCCAGAAGTTGGAGCTGGCCCTGCCCCTTTCTGATCATAGAGGAAAGAGGACTGTAATGGAAGCAAGCTGCACTCCCACCAGTGGGGCAAAGGCAGGTTTCTTGAGGACAGATGTGGAGCCCATGGGTGGTGATTGTCAGAGACTTCTTAAAAGCTATCATGCCCAAGAAGACCATTGGACAATGTTACCTGAGCAGAAAAGGTGAACACTTGAAGCCTAGGGGCTACTGGGAATGCAATGAATAGCTGCAGGCAGCTGGTTGCAGGAAAGACACCACATGAGCCGTTGGGAGTGTAGACTTGCTGTCTGAACTCCCTAGTGAGGGGGGCTCTGAGGTACCTGCAAAAGTGTCCCCTTTCCCCCCCATAAGATAAAAGGATTAGCTTTGGACAATTGTCACCTACTAGGGCACCAATCCTAGATCCTAACGAGGGCAGTCATGTGAGACATCTGCCCACTTACCTCTACTTCCTCTCCATGCTCTGACCTTGGAAGAAGCAGCATATGGAAGAGGTAGGGTAAGCTTCTCACATGACTTTCTTCCACAGTAGGGCTTCCAAATCTGGGCCAGATGTGATTTTGGGGAGGGGAGAAGTTTAAAATTGAATTTTGATTTTTACACTGGCCTGAATGGACTTATTTGATTTTTACTCTGGGCCACATTTTAAAAAATGCCAAAACAAAGTTTCTGCCATTTAATATGTAAGAGTGACTGGAAAGCTATGGGACCTGTCTGGGATTCTCTCCAGAGTGGGGAAAGAATGTAGCTTAATGGGGAGCAGTAAGTATATAGTTGCTTTCGGCCTTGAATGAATCTTCCTCATTCAACAAACCAGTTACAATGATTTATGAGAAACGTAAGTAAAAACGGAATTTAAAAAAGTTACTTTTGATTGTTAACTGAGTTTTTAAAATATGTTACTGTTCTGAGACCAATTCACATGGGATTCCAGGTTTATTAAAATTACATATATTAAAAAAGGGAATTGAATGAGATGATTTTCATGTTCCTTCCAAAACTGCATTTTCATGAATTATGATTTTTAAAACTAATATGGTTGTTTGAAGTAAATTTAGAAAAGAAGCCGCTAAAATCTTAAACACCGTAGCTTTGAATTCAGATATCTTCAGAACAGTGTTTCAATATATATTAGGATTGAATTTAGTGTGGGAGTTAGAATACAAAGTTACCATGTAAGGCAAAAGTCTGGCACTCCACGAAACTCCTAAGCTGTTCATACAGTTATATGCAGTAGTTTTTAAAGAATGAATGAATATATTTTTCTGGATAGTCCATCGCCTTTTATTCGGTTGGCAACTTGTATATGTCCTTCAAACTTCAAGTCAGAGGTCACCTTCTCTGGAAAGTCTTGTGCTGCTTCTACTGTCTTTGGGCCATAACCGTATGCTCCTCATGCACTGGGAGCTTTATCATCATGACGGTCAGTGTGCTCTATTGCAACCATCTGTTTATTGTTATAGTATTTTTAACAACAGAAGAAGAATATCCTAAAGCACCACGAAGAGCCATGTAAATACTTTCAGTAGCTCAAGGGATGACTTACTTTTAGGAATAGTCCCCACACTCCCAGAAACAGAACCTAGCCTAGATTTTGGTAGTTCTCTAGTCTGAATTTGGATTGTAGCTATTATTTTAAGGAAACTGGATTTAGATGGTAAAAAGGAGACCAATATGCTTTAAAAAGTTGAATGTTGCCAGGTCTACACAGTCAAATAGCTTATGGTCTTATTTATTTATTTATTTCCCTCTCTCTCTCTTTCTCTCTTTTTTCCTGCTAACTTTTCTTTGCTTTTTATGACTTTTCTCACCCATGCTTGAGATGTGCCATGGGAAATCGGTAAGTACAGTCAATACAGCTAAAATCAAATGCTCTAATTTTTAAGCAAACATTTACATGTAATATCTGCCTGATACAAAAGAATATATAACTTACATTTAAGTAACAAAACATAATAATGTTAACAAACCCTCGTGAACTCATCTCCGCACTAATAACCAGAAAATTACCAAATACCACTGAAACTACCTGTGCTCTTCTCTCTTGTGTTTCTCTACTGTCTTTGACAGCAATAATATTCAGCATTACATTGCTTTTCACATGACTATCAATAATATGTTTTTAGTTCTGGTTATATTTTAGCTTTATTCAATGGTATCATGCTATATGGAGTGTTTTGTGACTTTAAAAAAAAATAGTATTGGGCCGAGCCCGTGGCGCACTTGGTAGAGTGCTGCGCTGGCAGCGCAGCAACGCTCCCGCCGCGGGTTCGGATCCTATATAGGACTGACCGGTGTACTCACTGGCTGAGTGCCGGTCACGAAAAAACGACCAAAAAAAAAAAAAAAAAAAAAAAAAATAGTATTATGCCTATAAAATTCATCCAATTGTTTATATAGGTATGTAGTTGAGTGTGTTATGTGTATTGGTTTATTTATTTTCACTGCTCAATAATATTCCATTGTGCATTACTTTCCAATTTACCCCTTCTCCTTTTAATCAATTAATTAATTAATTTTTGGTGGCTGGCTGGTACAGGGATCTGAACTCTCGACCTTGGTGTTATCAGCACCATGCCCTCCCAAGTCATCTAACTGGCCAGCCAAAGGACTGAGTTTATTTATTTATTTATTATTATGATTTTTTTTCACTTTATGGTCTATAAACACTTTCCATATTATTATTTTATTATTATTATTATTTTTGGTGGGGGGTGACTGGCCAGAATGGGGATCTAAACCCTAGACCTTGGTGTTACAATGCCATGGTCTAACCAACTCAGCAAACCGGCCAGCCCTATTCCTCCTACTTTTTATGGATAACGTGGGTTGTTTGCATTTTTTTTGGCTGCATAAACACTGCTGCTATTAACATTTTGAACGTACTCCTGATATGCATGTGCAAGAGCTTCTATAGTGTATGTTTATCTGTATCTTTGTCTATATACCTATGTCTATATCTATTTACATCTATATATCCATATATGTGCACATACGTATGTATGTATAGGAGTGGGATGACTGAGTTGTGGTAAATTCATATGTTCAGATTTATAAGAAAATGCTAAAATGTTTTCCCAACTGGTTGTACCAATTTATACTTTTATCTGCCTTTTTTTTTTATTTTTTATTTATTTATTTTTTTAAATTTTTTAAAAAATTTTATTTTGTCGATATACATTGTAGCTGATTATTGCTCCCCATCACCAAAACCTCCCTCCCTTCTCCCTCCCCCCCTCCCCCCCAACAATGTCCTTTCTGTTTGCTTGTCGTATCAACTTCAAATAATTGTGGTTGTTATAGCTTCTTCCCCCCCGCCCCCGGTTTGTGTGTGTGTGTGTGTGTGTGAATTTATATATTAATTTTTAGCTCCCTCCAATAAGTGAGAACATGTGGTATTTTTCTTTCTGTGCCTGACTTGTTTCACTTAATATAATTCTCTCAAGGTCCATCCATGTTGTTGCAAATGGCAGTATTTCATTCGTTTTTATAGCTGAGTAGTATTCCATTGTGTAGATGTACCACATTTTCCGTATCCACTCATCTGATGATGGGCATTTGGGCTGGTTCCAACTCTTGGCTATTGTAAAGAGTGCCACGATGAACATTGGGGAACAGGTATACCTTCGACTTGATGATTTCCATTCCTCTGGGTATATTCCCAACAGTGGGATGGCTGGGTCGTATGGTAGATCTATTTGAAATTGTTTAAGGAACCTCCATACCATTTTCCATAGAGGCTGCACCATTTTGCAGTCCCACCAACAATGTATGAGAGTTCCTTTTTCTCCGCAGCCTTGCCAGCATTTATCGTTCATAGTCTTTTGGATTTTAGCCATCCTAACTGGGGTTAGATGGTATCTCAATGTGGTTTTGATTTGCATTTCCCGGATGCTGAGTGATATTGAGCATTTTTTCATATGTCTGTTGGCCATTTGTATATCTTCCTTAGAGAAATGCCTACTTAGCTCTTTTGCCCATTTTTTAATTGGGTTGCTTGTTTTCTTCTTGTAAAGTTGTTTGAGTTCCTTATATATTCTGGATATTAATCCTTTGTCAGATATATATTTTGCAAATATTTTCTCCCACTCTGTTGGTTGTCTTTTAACTCTTTTAATTGTTTCTTTTGCTGCGCAGAAGCTTTTTCGTTTGATATAATCCCATTTGTTTATTTTTCCTTTGGTTGCCCGTGCTTTTGGGGTCGTATTCATGAAGTCTGTGCCCAGTCCTATTTCCTGAAGTGTTTCTCCTATGTTTTCTTTAAGAAGTTTTATTGTTTCAGGGTGTATATTTAAATCCTTAATCCATTTTGAGTTGATTTTAGTATACGGTGAGAGGTATGGATCTAGTTTCATTCTCCTGCATATGGATATCCAGTTATCCCAACACCATTGGCTGAAGAGGCAGTCCCTTCGCCAGTGAATAGGCTTGGTGCCTTTGTCAAAGATCAGATGGCAGTAAGTGTGTGGGTTGATTTCTGGATTCTCTATTCTATTCCATTGGTCAGTGTGTCTGTTTTTATGCCAGTACCATACTGGTTTGGTTATTATAGCTTTGTAGTATAGCTTAAAGTCAGGTAGTGTTATGCCTCCAGCTTTATTTTTTTTGCTGAGCATTGCTTTGGCTATGCGTGGTCTTTTATTGTTCCATATAAATGTCTGAATAGTTTTTTCCATTTCTGAGAAAAATGTCTTTGGAATTTTGATGGGGATTGCGTTGAATTTGTATATCACTTTGGGTAGTATGGACATTTTCACTATGTTGATTCTTCCAATCCAAGAGCATGGAATATCTTTCCATCTTCTTGTATCCTCTCTAATTTCTCTCAGCAGTGGTTTGTAGTTCTCATTATAGAGATTTTTCACATCCTTGGTTAACTCAATTCCTAAGTATTTTATTTTTTTGGTGGCTATTGTAAATGGGCAGGCTTTCTTGATTTCTCCTTCTGCATGTTCACTATTGGAGAAAAGATATGCTACTGATTTTTGTGTGTTGATTTTGTATCCTGCTACTGTGCTGAAATCATTTATCAATTACCACAGTTTTTTTGTAGAGGTTTTAGGCTGTTCGATATATAGGATCATGTCATCTGCAAACAGGGACAGTTTGACTTCATCTTTTCCAATCTGGATGCCCTTTATTTCCTTCTCTTCTCTGATTGCTCTGGCTAGTACTTCCAACACTATGTTGAATAGGAGTGGTGAGAGTGGGCATCCTTGTCTAGTTCCTGTTCTTAAAGGAAAAGCTTTCAGCTTTTCCCCATTCAGGATGATATTGGCAGTGGGTTTGGCATATATGGCTTTAATTATGTTGAGATACTTTCCCTCTATACCTAACTTATAGAGGGTCTTTGTCATGAATGAGTGCTGAACTTTATCAAATGCTTTTTCAGCATCTATAGAGATGATCATATGGTCCTTGTGTTTGAGTTTATTAATATGGTGTATCACATTTATTGATTTGCGTACGTTGAACCAACCTTGCATCCCTGGGATGAATCCCACTTGATCGTGATGAATAATTTTTCGTATGTGTTGCTGTATTCTGTTTGCTAGTATTTTAGTGAGGATTTTTGCATCTATATTCATCAAGGATATTGGACTGTAGTTTTCTTTTTTGGTTATATCTTTACCTGGTTTTGGTATCAGGATGATGTTTGCTGCATAGAATGAGTTTGGGAGATTTGCGTCCGTTTCAATCTTTTGGAATAGTTTGTAAAGAATCGGTGTCAATTCCTGTTTGAATGTTTGGTAAAATTCTGCTGTGAATCCATCTGGTCCTGGGCTTTTCTTTGTTGGGAGCCTTCTGATAACAGCTTCAATCTCCTTTATTGTTATTGGTCTGTTCAAATTTTCTACGTCTTCACGGTTCAGTTTTGGGAGCTTGTGTGTGTCCAGAAATTTATCCATTTCCTCCAGATTTTCAAATTTGTTGGCGTATAGTTGTTTATAGTAGTCTCGAATGATTCCTTGTATTTCAGATGAATCAGTTGTAATATCGCCTTTTTCATTTCTAATTTTTGTTATTTGAGTCTTCTCTCTTCTTTTTTTTGTTAGCCATGCTAATGGTTTGTCTATTTTATTTATCTTTTCAAAAAACCAACTTTTTGATTCATTGATCTTTTGAATTGTTTTTTGGTTTTCAATTTCATTCAGTTCTGCTCTGATCTTAATGATTTCTTTCCGTCTGCTAACTTTAGGTTTGGATTGTTCTTGTTTTTCTAGTTCTTTAAGGTGAAGTGTTAGGTTGTTCACTTGCCATCTTTCCATTCTTCTGAAGTGAGCATTTAATGCAATAAATTTTCCCCTCAATACTGCTTTTGCAGTATCCCACAGGTTTTGGTATGATGTATCATTGTTTTCATTAGTTTCAATAAAGTTTTTGATTTCCTGCTTGATTTCTTCTTGGACCCATATGTCATTAAGTAGAATGCTGTTTAATTTCCATGTGTTTGTATAGTTTCCAGAGTTTTGTTTGTTATTAATTTCTAGTTTTAATCCATTGTGGTCTGAGAAGATACATGGGATAATTCCAATTTTTTTGAATTTATTGAGACTTGATTTGTGACCTAAGATGTGATCTATCCTGGAGAATGATCCATGTGCTGCTGAGAAGAATGAATATTCTGAGGTTGTTGGGTGGAATGTTCTGTAGATATCTGCCAATTCCAATTGGTCTAGCGTCTTGTTTACATCTTGTGTTTCTCTACTGATTCTTTGCCTAGATGATCTGTCTAATATTGACAGTGGGGTGTTCAGGTCCCCTGCTACTATGGTATTAGTGTCTATTTCCTTCTTTAGGTCTAATAGAGTTTGTTTTATAAATCTGGCTGCTCCAACATTGGGTGCGTACATATTTATGATTGTTATGTCTTCTTGATGGATCAGTCCTTTTATCATTAAGTAGTGTCCCTCATTGTCTCTTTTTATGGTTTTTAGTTGAAAGTCTATTTTGTCAGATATAAGAATAGCTACTCCAGCTCGTTTTTCTTTTCTGTTTGCATGGTAAATCTTTTCCCATCCTTTCACTCTTAGTCTGTGTGAATCTTTATGGGTGAGGTGGGTCTCTTGTAGGCAGCATTAGTTGGGTCCTGCTTTTTGATCCAGTCAGCCAGTCTGTGTCTTTTAATTGGGGAATTTAAGCCTTTTACATTAAGAGTTGTTATTGAAAGGTGTTGATTTATTCCTAGCATTTTATTGGTTGTTTGGTTGTCTTAGGTGTCTTTTGTTCCTTGCTTTCTGATTTACTGTTTGGTTTCTTTGTTTGTTGGTTCCTTAGGTTGTAGATAGTGTTTTTGTTAGCTTGTTTTCTCTTCATGAATGCCATTTTTATTGTACTAACGGGTTTAGATTTTTCTTGTGTTTTTATGGCAGTGGTAGTTATTTTTCAGGAACCAAACCCAGTACTCCCTTGAGGATTTCTTGTAAGGGTGGTCGTGTGGTAGTGAACTCCCACAGTTTTTGTTTGTCTGAGAAATATACTATTTGCCCCTCATTTCGGAAGGATAGCCTTGCAGGGTAGAGTATTCTTGACTGGCAATCTTTGTCTTTTAGTATTTTGAAAATATCATCCCATTCCTTTCTAGCTTTTAGGGTTTGTGATGAAAAGTCTGATGTTAACCTGATTGGGGCACCCTAATAAGTGATTTGACGCTTCTCTCTTGCAGCTTTTAAGATTCTCTCTTTGTCTCTGAGTTTTGCCAATTTGACTATGACATGTCTTGGAGAAGGCCTTTTTGGGTTGAATACGTTTGGAGATCGTTGAGCTTCCTGGATCTGAAGATCTGTGATTTTTCCTATACCTGGGAAGTTTTCTGCCACTATTTTGTTGAATATGTTTTCAATGGAATCTCCATTTTCCTCCCCTTCTGGAATACCCATGACTCGGATATTTGAGCGCTTGAGGTTGTCTGATATCTCTCTCAGATTTTCTTCCATGTCCTTGATTCTTTTTTCTTTCTTTTTGTCTGCTTGTGTTATTGCAAACAGCCCATCTTCAAGTTCAGAGGTTCTCTCTTCAACTTCGACAAGCCTGCTGGTTAAACTCTCCGTTGTGTTTTTTATTTCACTGAATAACTTCTTCAGTTCAGCAAGTTCTGCTACATTTTTTTTCAGGACATTGATTTCCTTGTATATTTCCTCTTTCAGATCCTGTATACTTTTCCTCATTTCATCATGATGTCTAGCTGAGTTTTCTTGTATCTCATTCAGTTTCCTTAGAATTATCACTCGAAATTCCTTATCAGTTATTTCAAGGGCTTCTTGTTCTATAGGATCTAGAGTATGAGATTTATTAACTTTTGGTGGTGTACTCTCTTGATTTTTTGTATTTCTGGTGTCTTTTTTTTGGTGTTTATTCATTGTGGCAGGGGGTTTCACAGTCCACCGGTTTGAGACTAATGACTAACGAGGATGTTGCTGTGGTTGCCAATTTGGTATGGCTCCCGCCGTGACTGCTCAGTTGGCCTCTAGTGTCTTGTGTGTGTGGTTGGCTCAGGTCTTGGGCTTCTCCGGGGATCCACCTTTCTGGTCAGCTTGGACTCTGCTGGGTTGGTGGATCACGTACCACAGGGTGTGTGATCTCTGTTGAGCTTTCACTTCCTGTGCAGGACTTCTCCCTGCTCCGTGTGCTCTGGCCCAGGCTGTTAGATCGTGCAGTGGCGACCCCACCGGATGTGTGGTTTCTGTCGAGTCTCCGCCTCCCTGGCCGCACATCTCCCCACTCTGTGCGCACTGTGCTGGGCTGGGGCGTGTCTTCTGCAACCCTCGTCTATAGGCTGGGCCTTCAAGACCCTGCTCGGCACCGCCTCGCCCAGGAAGTCTACCAGGTTTCTGCTGGGCACAGACGACCGGTCTCTCTGGGTGCCTTTGTAGCACTATGTAGATCTTTCTCGGGTCTTGTTCACCTTTGTATCCCCCCAGTATAAGCCGAGTCTAGTGCCCGCCTGCAGCCTGCTCTCCGGCAGGTTCAAGCGGACCTGGGAACTCTCCTACCACACTATTCCCAACCAGAAATTCGTTAGGCTTTTTTCCAAACTGGTGGTCGCAGAGATGGTATCTGCCTCCCAGTAACAGGAAGTTTACCGGGCCGGAGTCCAGGGTGTGGTGGAGTGACAGTCGGCCCGCCCATACTTCCTTGCCCTCCCAACACTGGTCGGGACGCCCCACGCCCCCAGCCCCGCCAGAGAACCGCGGAGGGAGTGGGAGAGGAGGTCGGCCCGCAGGCTCCGGAAAGCCCCGCGCCAGGCCAAGTAAATGGGCTCAGTGATGGCCGAGCAGGGCGGAGCTGCCCGCACCTGGGAAAATGGAGGCAGCACCGGTGCGGTGAGTGGCCTGGTGGTGCAGGCGGGAGCTACGTGGGCATCCACCCCCCGAACAGAGCTGTGCCAGGGATCACTCACAGTGCTGTGCCAGGTCGGGTGTTCGCTCTCTGTCTCTGGTTTGTTGCCTTCCGTGTTCTCGGCGCTGCCGCCTCGGGCTGTTCAGTCGCGGCGCAGCTCGGGCGCTCCCAGGAGTCTTCTTTAATGCCGGCCTGAAACCTTGAATCCTGAATAGGGCAGCTGGCCGCCTTCAGTGCAGCCCCAGCCTCCGGGATCCTGGCTGCATCCACAGCAGCCCTGGTGCCGTGTTCCCTGTTTCAAGACTTGCTTTTGCAGCTAAGAATCAGTTCTTTTCCTTCTCCACACTTCAAAGCTGTTGCCTGTAAATGAGGCAGCCTCTCCTGCCGGGGGCAAAGTGGTGTTGAGCCCCCACGACCGGCCAGCAGCTGTAGTCCTCCCTTAAGAGATGTTGAGAGGAAGGTCCACAAGTTTCCCGGCTGCCTGAGGCCCAGTGGCCGCCTTTTACACCTCAGCTACTCCGCGCCAGCCGCCGCAGCCGCCGCCATCTTGAAACTCCTTTATCTGCCTTTTATGGGTTCTTCTTGTTCCATAGCCTTGTTAGAGCTTGATTTTGTCAGTTTTTAAATTTTTTTGCTAATATAGTAAGCATAATATTAATTTTGCCATAGTAGAATTTAGTTATGGTTTTAATTGCATTTCCATGATTATAAATAAGGTTGAGAATCTTTTTATATTTTATTGGTCATTTGTGTCCTCTCTTTTGTGAAATGACTGTTCATGTCCTTTTCTTATTGATTGTAGAAATCCTTAATATATTCCATAAATTAGTCTTTTGTCATTTACATGTGTTGTAAATATCTTTTTCTGGTTTGTGTTTTTTTTAAAAAAATTTTTAAAAAAATTCTATTGTGATGAACAGAATTTTTAGTTTTAGTGTTTTCAAGCTTATTTTTTAAAAAAAGTTATTGGTGCTTTTACTCCTCTTTTTTTTTTTTCCCAACAAAGTCAGATTTGTACATTCACAATGCTGTGTGACTACCACTTTTATCTCTTTCTAAACTTTTTTGTCACCTAAACATAATCTCCGTACCCATTAAGCAACAACTTCCCATTATTCCTTCCCCCAAGCTTCTGGTAACCTTTAATCTACTTCTGTCTCTGAAATTTTTTTCTTTTTAGTTTACTTTTTCTTAATTGACCCATGATATTGTACATATTTATAGAGTACAATGTGATATTTTGGTACATTTATACAGTGTGCAGTGATCATATAAGGATAATTGGCATATCTATCATCTCAAACTTTATAAAAAAATATTTATTTATTTTTTTATTTTGTCAATATACATTGTAGCTGATTATTGCTCCCCATCACCAAAACCTCCCTCCCTTCTCCCTCCCCCCCCAACAATGTCCTTTCTGTTTGCTTGTCGTATGAACTTCAAATAATTGTGGTTGTTATATCTTCTGCCCCCCCCCCCCGGTTTTTGTGTGTGTGTGAATTTATATATTAATTTTTAGCTCCCACCAATAAATGAGAACATGTGGTATTTCTCTTTCTGTGCCTGACTTGTTTCACTTAATATAATTCTCTCAAGGTCCATCCACGTTGTTGCAAATGGCAGTATTTCATTCGTTTTTATAGCTGGGTAGTATTCCATTTTGTAGATGTACCACATTTTCCGTATCCACTCATCTGATGATGGGCATTTGGGCTGGTTCCAACTCTTGGCTATTGTAAACAGTGCTGCGATAAACATTGGGGAACAGGTATACCTTTGACTTGATGATTTCCATTCCTCTGGGTATATTCCCAACAGTGGGATAGCTGGGTCGTATGGTAGATGTATCTGCAATTGTTTGAGGAACCTCCATACCATTTTCCATAGAGGCTGCACCATTTTGCAGTCCCACCAACAATGTATGAGAGTTCCTTTTTCTCCGCAGCCTCGCCAGCATTTATCGTTCACAGTCTTTTGGATTTTAGCCATCCTAACTGGGGTTAGATGGTATCTCAATGTGGTTTTGATTTGCATTTCCCGGATGCTGAGTGATGTTGAGCATTTTTTCATATGTCTGTTGGCCATTTGTATATCTTCCTTAGAGAAATGCCTACTTAGCTCTTTTGCCCATTTTTTAATTGGGTTGCTTGTTTTCTTCTTGTAAAGTTGTTTGAGTTCCTTATATATTCTGGATATTAATCCTTTGTCAGATATATATTTTGCAAATATTTTCTCCCACTCTGTTGGTTGTCTTTTAACTCTTTTAATTGTTTCTTTTGCTGCGCAGAAGCTTTTTCGTTTGATATAATCCCATTTGTTTATTTTTCCTTTGGTTGCCCATGCTTTTGGGGTCGTATTCATGAAGTCTGTGCCCAGTCCTATTTCCTGAAGTGTTTCTCCTATGTTTTCTTTAAGAAGTTTTATTGTTTCAGGGTGTATATTTAAATCCTTAATCCATTTTGAGTTGATTTTAGTATACGGTGAGAGGTATGGATCTAGTTTCATTCTCCTGCATATGGATATCCAGTTATCCCAACACCATTGGCTGAAGAGGCAGTCCCTTCGCCAGTGAATAGGCTTGGTGCCTTTGTCAAAGATCAGATGGCAGTAAGTGTGTGGGTTGATTTCTGGATTCTCTATTCTATTCCATTGGTCAGTGTGTCTGTTTTTATGCCAGTACCATACTGTTTTGGTTATTATAGCTTTGTAGTATAGCTTAAAGTCAGGTAGTGTTATGCCTCCAGCTTTATTTTTTTTGCTGAGCATTGCTTTGGCTATGCGTGGTCTTTTATTGTTCCATATAAATGTCTGAATAGTTTTTTCCATTTCTGAGAAAAATGACTTTGGAATTTTGATGGGGATTGCATTGAATTTGTATATCACTTTGGGTAGTTTGGACATTTTCACTATGTTGATTCTTCCAATCCAAGAGCATGGAATATCTTTCCATCTTCTTGTATCCTCTCTAATTTCTCTCAGCAGTGGTTTGTAGTTCTCATATAGAGATTTTTCACCTCCTTGGTTAACTCAATTCCTAAGTATTTTATTTTTTTGGTGGCTATTGTAAATGGGCAGGCTTTCTTGATTTCTCGTTCTGCATGTTCACTATTGGAGAAAATAAATGCTACTGATTTTTGTGTGTTGATTTTGTATCCTGCTACTGTGCTGAAATCATTTATCAATTCCCACAGTTTTTTTTGTAGAGGTTTTAGGCTGTTCGATATATAGGATCATGTCATCTGCAAACAGGGACAGTTTGACTTCATCTTTTCCAATCTGGATGCCCTTTATTTCCTTCTCTTCTCTGATTGCTCTGGCTAGTACTTCCAACACTATGTTGAATAGGAGTGGTGAGAGTGGGCATCCTTGTCTAGTTCCTGTTCTTAAAGGAAAAGCTTTCAGCTTTTCCCCATTCAGGATGATATTGGCAGTGGGTTTGGCATATATGGCTTTAATTATGTTGAGATACTTTCCCTCTATACCTAACTTATAGAGGGTCTTTGTCATGAATGAGTGCTGAACTTTATCAAATGCTTTTTCAGCATCTATAGAGATGATCATATGGTCCTTGTGTTTGAGTTTATTAATATGGTGTATCACATTTATTGATTTGCGTATGTTGAACCAACCTTGCATCCCTGGGATGAATCCCACTTGATCCTGGTGAATAATTTTATGTATGTGTTGCTGTATTCTGTTTGCTAGTATTTTAGTGAGGATTTTTACATCTATATTCATCAAGGATATTGGACTGTAGTTTTCTTTTTTGGTTATATCTTTACCTGGTTTTGGTATCAGGATGATGTTTGCTTCATAGAATAAGTTTGGGAGATTTGCGTCCGTTTCAATCTTTTGGAATAGTTTGTAAAGAATCGGTGTCAATTCCTCTTTGAATGTTTGGTAAAATTCTGCTGTGAATCCATCTGGTCCTGGGCTTTTCTTTGTTGGGAGCCTTCTGATAACAGCTTCAATCTCCTTTATTGTTATTGGTCTGTTAAAATTTTCTGCATCTTCATGGTTCAGTTTTGGGAGTTTGTGTGTGTCCAGAAATTTATCCATTTCCTCCAGATTTTCAAATTTGTTGGCGTATAGTTGTTTATAGTAGTCTCGAATGATTCCTTGTATTTCAGATGAATCAGTTGTAATATCACCTTTTTCATTTCTAATTTTTATTTGAATCTTCTCTCTTCTTTTTTTTGTTAGCCATGCTAATGGTTTGTCAATTTTATTTATCTTTCCAAAAAACCAACTTTTTGATTCATTGATCATTTGTATTGTTTTTGGGTTTCAATTTCATTCAGTTCTGCTCTGATCTTAATGATTTCTTTCCGTCTGCTAACTTTAGGTTTGGATTGTTCTTGTTTTTCTAGTTCTTTAAGGTGAAGTGTTAGGTTGTTCACTTGCCATCTTTCCATTCTTCTGAGGTGAGCATTTAATGCAATAGATTTCCCCCTTTATACTGCTTTTGCAGTATCCCACAGGTTTTGGTATGATATATCATTATTTTCATTAGTTTCAATAAAGTTTTTGATTTCCTGCTTGATTTCTTCCTGGACCCATATGTCATAAGTAGAATGCTGTTTAATTTCCATGTGTTTGTATAGTTTCCAGAGTTTCGTTTGTTATTAATTTCTAGTTTTAATCCATTGTGGTCTGAGAAGATACATGGGATAATTCCAATTTTTTTGAATTTATTGAGACTTGATTTGTGACCTAAGATGTGATCTATCCTGGAGAATGATCCATGTGCTGCTGAGAAGAATGAATATTCTGAGGTTGTTGGGTGGAATGTTCTGTAGATATCTGCCAATTCCAATTGGTCTAGCGTCTTGTTTACATCTTGTGTTTCGCTACTGATTCTTTGCCTAGATGATCTGTCTAATATTGACAGTGGGGTGTTCAGGTCCCCTGCTACTATGGTATTAGTGTCTATTTCCTTCTTTAGGTCTAATAGAGTTTGTTTTATAAATCTGGCTGCTCCAACATTGGGTGCGTACATATTTATGATTGTTATGTCTTCTTGATGGATCAGTCCTTTTATCATTAAGTAGTGTCCCTCATTGTCTCTTTTTATGGTTTTTAGTTGAAAGTCTATTTTGTCAGATATAAGAATAGCCACTCCAGCTCGTTTTTCTTTTCTGTTTGCATGGTAAATCTTTTCCCATCCTTTCACTCTTAGTCTGTGTGAATCTTTATGGGTGAGGTGGGTCTCTTGTAGGCAGCATATAGTTGGGTCCTGCTTTTTGATCCAGTCAGCCAGTCTGTGTCTTTTAATTGGGGAATTTAAGCCTTTTACATTAAGAGTTGTTATTGAAAGGTGTTGATTTAGTCCTAGCATTTTATTGGTTGTTTGGTTGTCTTAGGTGTCTTTTGTTCCTTGCTTTCTGATTTACTGTTTGTTTTCTGTGTTTGTTGGTTCCTTAGGTTGTAGATAGTGTTTTTGTTAGCTTGTTTTCTCTTCATGACTGCCATTTTTATTATACTAACGGGTTTAGATTTTTCTTGTGTTTTTATGGTAGTGGTAGTTATTTTTCAGGAACCAAACCCAGTATTCCCTTGAGGATTTCTTGTAAGGGTGGTCGTGTGGTAGTTAACTCCCGCAGTTTTTGTTTGTCTGAGAAATATACTATTTGCCCCTCATTTCGGAAGGATAGCCTTGCAGGGTAGAGTATTCTTGACTGGCAATCTTTGTCCTTTAGTAATTTGAAAATATCATCCCATTCCTTTCTGGCTTTTAGGGTTTGTGATGAGAAGTCTGATGTTAACCTGATTGGGGCTCCCTTATAGGTGATTTGACGCTTCTCTCTTGCAGCTTTTAAGATTCTCTCTTTGTCTCTGAGTTTTGCCAATTTGACTATGACATATCTTGGAGAAGGTCTTTTTGGGTTGAATACGTTTGGAGATCATTGAGCTTCCTGGATCTGAATATCTGTGATTTTTCCTATACCTGGGAAGTTTTCTGCCACTATTTTGTTGAATATGTTTTCAATGGAATCTCCATTTTCCTCCCCTTCTGGAATACCCATGACTCGGATATTTGATCCCTTAAGGTTGTCTGATATCTCTCTCAGATTTTCTTCAATGTCCTTGATTCTTTTTTCTTTCTTTTTGTCTGCTTGTGTTATTGCAAACAGCCCATCTTCAAGTTCAGAGGTTCTCTCTTCAACTTCGACAAGCCTGGTGGTTAAACTCTCCATTGTGTTTTTTATTTCGCTGAATAACTTCTTCAGTTCAGCAAGTTCTGCTACGTTTTTTTTCAGGACATTGATTTCCTTGTATATTTCCTCTTTCAGATCCTGTATACTTTTCCTCATTTCATCATGATGTCTAGCTGAGTTTTCTTGTATCTCATTCAGTTTCCTTAGAATTATCACTCGAAATTCCTTCTCAGTCATTTCAAGGGCTTCTTGTTCTATAGGATCTAGAGTTTGAGATTTATTAACTTTTGGTGATGTACTTTCTTGATTTTTTGTATTTCTGGTATCTTTTTTTTGGTGTTTATTCATTGTGGCAGGGGGTTTCACAGTCCACCGGTTTGAGACTAATGACTAACTAGGATGTTGCTGTGGTTGCCAATTTCCTATGGCTCTGTCCGTGACTGCTCAGTTGGCCTCTAGTGCCCTATGTGTGTGGTTGCCTCAGGTCTTGGGCTTCTCTGGGGAGCCACCTTTCTGGTCAGCTTGGACTCTGCTGGGCTGGTGGATCATGTACCACAGGGTGTGTGATCTCTGTTGAGCTTTCACTTCCTGTGCAGGACTTCTCCCTGTTCCGTGTGCTCTGGCCCAGGCTGTTAGATTGTGCAGTGGTGACCCCACCGGGTCTGTGGTTTCTGTCGAGTCTCTGCCTCCCTGGCCGCACGTCTCCCCACTCTGTGCACACTGTGCTGGGCTGGGGCGTGTCTTCTGCAACCGTCGTCTATCAGCTGGGCCTTCAAGACCGTGCTCGGCACCGCCTCACCCAGGAAGTCTACCAGGTTTCTGCTAGGCACAGACGACCGGTCTCTCTGGGTGCCTTTGTAGCACTGTGTAGATCTTTCTCGGGTCTTGTTCACCTTTGTATCCCCCCAGTATAAACCGAGTCTAGCGCCTGCCTGCAGCCTGCTCTCTGGCAGGTTCAAGTGGACCTGGGAACTCTCCTACCACACTATTCCCAACCAGAAATTTGTTAGGCTTTTTTCCAAACTGGTGGCCGCAGAGATGGTATCTGCCTCCCAGTAACAGGAAGTTTACCGGGGCAGAGTCCAGGGTGTGGTGGAGTGACAGTCGGCCCGCCCGTACTTCCTTGCCCTCCCGACACTGGCCGGGGACGCCCCCCACCACCAGCCCCGCCAGAGAACCACGGAGAGAGTGTGATGGGAGGCCGGCCCCCAGGCTCCGGAAAGCCCCGCGCCAGGCCAAGCAAGTGGGAGGGCTCAGTGATGGCCAAGCTGGGCGGAGATGCCCGGACCTGGGAAAATGGAGGCAGCCCTGGGGCGGTGAGTGGCCTGGTGGTGCAGGCGGGAGCCAGGTGGGCATCTGCCCCCCAACAGAGCTGGACCAGGGGGTCACTCACAGGGTTGTGCCAGGTAGGGTGCTCGCTCTCTGTCTCTGGTTTGCACCTTCCCCATTCTCGGCCGCTGCCACCTCGAGCTGTTCAGTCGCGGCGCGGCTCGGGCGCTCCCAGGAATCTTCTTTAATGCCAGCCTGAAACCTCGAATCCTGCATAGGGCAGCTGGCTGCCTTCAGCGCGGCCTCGGCCTCCGGGATCCTGTCTGCATCCACAGCAGCCCTGGCGCCGTGTTCCCTGTTTTGAGATTCGCTTTTGCAGCTAAGAAACAGTTCTTTTCCTGCTCCACACTTCAAAGCTGTTACCTGTAAGTGAGGCAGCCTCTCCTGCCGGGGGCAAAGTGGCGGTCACCCCCCACGACCGGCCAGCAGCAGCGGTCCTCCCTTAAGAGATAGCGAGAGGAAAGTCCACAAGTTTCCCGGCTGCCTGAGGCCCAGTGGCCGCCTTTTCCACCTCAGCTACTCCGCGCCAACCGCCGCAGCCACCGCCATCTTGAACTCTCTATCATCTCAAACATTTGTCACCTCTTACATTTGTCACCTTAACATTTGAAATTCTCTCAGCTGGCTACTTGAACTTATACAGTAATTTGTTGTGGACTATAGTCTCCCTATGTTGCTATAGAACAGTAAATTTTATTCTTCCTATCTCTCTACAATTTTGTGTCCATTAACCATCCTCTCCCTGTTCCTCCTTTTCTCCTCCCTTTACCAGTGTCTGGAAACCACTTTTCTACTCTCTGCTTGTATGAGATCAACTTTTTAGCTTCCATATATGAGTGAGAACATACGGTATTTCTCTCTCTGTGCCTGGCTTATTTTACTTAACATAATTTTCTCCAAGTTCATCCATGTTGCTGTGAATGGCAGAATTTTGTATATATAAAATTTATATATATATATTCATACTGTATATATATATACATATATATATATATATTTATGGCTGAGTATTCCGTTGTGTATATATACCACATTTTCTTTATCCAATCATCTGTGATGAATGATTAGGTTGGTTCCAAATCTTGGCTATTGTGAATAGAGCTGCAACAAACATTTATTTTATTTTAAAAATTAATTTTGTTTTATTTTAAAAATAAATTTTATTATGTAAATTTGAGGTTTGCAACATGATCTTATGAGGTGCATACTCACATGGATAGTAAAGTGATTACTATAATGAAACAGATTAACATGTCTATCATCTCACAGAGTTACTTTTTTGGTGACAAGAGCAGCTAAAACCTAACTACTTAACAAAAATTTCTAATACAACTTTATTAACTATAGTCCTTATGTTGTACATTAGATCTTTGGACTTGTTCATTCTGTGTATCTGCTACTTTGTATCTTTTGATCTATATCTCCCCATTTTCTCCCCCACTCCCACCTCTGGTAACCACTGTTTTATTTTTTATCTCTCTATATTTGACCTTTTTATTTTTAGATTCCACATATAAGTGAGATCATGCAATATTTTTCTTTCTGTGTCTGGCTTATTTCACTTAATATAATGTCCTCCATGTGGCAAATGATGACAGGATCTTTTTTTTTTTTTCCCTCTCTCTTCATTTTCTATATGTTTATTTTAAAGAGTATGTTTAGGATAAATGGTTTTGAAAATGCATAAAGATAATTTATGTGTTAATACAACTTCTATATTTACATGGTCCCTTAAAAGATTTTCATTTTATTATCATCAAAAATGTATTTCAACAATTTCCGTAGTACTCTTATAAGTCAGGAATTTTAAGATTTTCTAATAGAAAAATTTTAGTATTCACTTACAGAAAATAATTAAACCTGGAATGATATCAATAATTTTTAAAAATATAATTATGTCTCAGCTATGCTGTGTCACATGTAAGAATGATCTTCACACTAAACTATAATAACCCCAAGTAGTGGCATTCTCATTTAAGAACAAAGTACAAAAATATTTTATAGCAGAAAATATCTCATTGTAAAAACTTATAAAGTTGAATGCTTCACACAAAAATATCTAAGGTTTGATTTCAAAATATCAAGTTTCCATATGCACTTTGTAAATGTAGTTGTTGTAGGCTATCAACTTAAATAAAGCCAGTTATCACTAAAAGAACATAGAATAAAAAAAATTTCAGTGAAAAGTACGTATCGACTAGAGTTATCAACTGATTTTAAGACACTTTGAATATAAAAACCCCGACTTGAATCTCATAGTATAAACTGATCCTATACTGATTTTAATTAAAAATAAAAAGCTGTACAACAGTAATCAAGTTTCCTTTTGTTACTATTCTCTAGTAAATGCTTTCTTTTGATTAGCTTTTACGATGTCATCAGGAGACGCTGATTTGAAGTCAAATGGTGTTATTGCTACAGAGGACTTATGTCTTTGTCCTTTACATCTTGAACTTCTCCACTATAAAGAAACGTCTTATAGAGGTCAAGGGTGTGTCGCTTGCAGCTTCTCAGTGGATAACAAAGACAGTGTTGAAGCAAAAGCTGAAGGTCTAGCAGCAAGAGCCTTGGTCCAAGAGAGAGAAAAAGGTGGTTTCCTAGTTAAAAAGCCTTTATTGTTTTTCTTATTATCTTTAGCAAAATAGGAATTTTTCTTGAACTTTCAACTTAGAACTTTAGTTCCTGTTGTTGAAACAACTGATTGGTCTACTATTGGCTTTGGAACAAAGTCTTGGGTTTTTATAAAGACACTAAGATCAGTATTTGCATCTATTCCAGGAGACCTCAATTCAGATAAACTGAGCTCAAAAGGATCTTTCTTAATCTGAGAGTTGTCGACATCAATTATTTCTACAATCAAATCGGAAAGTGACAAATTCTCAAGGATTTTGTGGGAGAACCTTTATGAAATGCCAAAGATGGTAGAGATCCTGTTAATTCTGATATCCCAGCAATTTGCTAGCTGTGCCATGGGAAAGGATCCCAGATTTAGATCTGTGAAACTGGCAGGTGACAGGTTACAAATATCAGATAATGTAAAGCATTGGCTTAGATTGTTTTCCTTGTGTTCCTGAAACAATTCAGCTAGTGATGGATTTTCACATTGGAAAACTGCAAAGTGACATTTTTAAAACTGTAACTCTTTGATCAACACTTTGTTCAAGCACTTTGTTCAACAAAAGAAACACTTCCAACTTCAGTCTTTTCTCTAGCATTTAAATGATCAAGAGTCATATTTTCCAATGAGCTAGTTAAGTGCAAAGGATTATTTAAACTTCCTAAGCTGTTTTGTACTGGAATGTTTTGAAAATCAGGTAGTGAACTATTTTGAATAAGAACAGAATTATTAGGTGTTTTACTCTTTACCATTATGGACTTCAAGTCCGATATTCCTTTGAACACAGAATCATCTTTGGAAACACATTCATATGCATGAGATCTTAACAAATCAGCATCTAGATTCTTTGAAAGTAGACATTCCAGACCATCTGTGGGTGATAAATCTGACTGATGGCTGATTTTTACAGGAATCTCTTGGCATATTAATGAGTTAGGTCAGCTAGTGAAAGCTCTTTTAGCTTACATGGTTCTAGTTTCTTTTCACTTTTAGGTCTGCCAAATTTCTTTTTCTATGGAGTAAATAGTGATTTGGAACTGAGAATTATGATATAATCCATATTTTGCTACTGAGCTAGAAAAATCAATGGGTTTACTACTACAGTCCAAATGATTTGCAGATTGAGCATAAGAACTTTGAATATTATCAGCTGAAATTTCAGAGGCAGAAAATAAGACTCCTTTTGCTATCTTTCCTGTAAATATTGTTCCCTTACTCTTGTCTTTCAAATTCTGCTTGTTATCTTGTTCCAGAACCACTGACAAAGCCCTCTGCACATGCTGTGGACTGACTGAATTGTGTTGCCAAAATTCATATTTTAGAAGCTTAATTCCCACTGTAACTGTGAGGGTGTGAAATCTTTTTATAGTAATTGAAAGGTGGGGACTTGAAGAGGTGAATATGTTGTAGGACCATGCTGTAATGAATGGATTAAAAATGGTGGTTAGGGGAGTGGTTCTGAGGGCTTTAAAAGTAGAACATGTTAGAGGTTAGTCTCTCTCTGCCCTGCCATTTTCTGCTATGTGAGACCCTTGGGTCACTGTTGCCACCACCAAGACCCTCACCAGATGTGTTCCCTGGACTTTAGACTTCCTAGCCTCTGAAACTCTATGCAATAAATTTTGTTTTCTTTTTAAATTAGCTAGTTCTAGGTATTTTGTTATAAGCAACAGAAGCAAACTAATACGGCACATCAAACTTGTTATTCAGGACTGCTTCAATCAATATTTCATCTGGCACTGCATCTCCAAGATCCTCTTTCATGTGATCAAAGCATGAGTAAAGATGAGCTTGATTAATTCCAGTTAGCTGATGGTTTGAAAGACAATTGGAAGATTCAGATCTTCATAATCATATTTTTCAACAGGCTCAATGACTGAAGGTTTGTCACATCATGAGTAAATAAACTGAGCAGCTGTTGATAGTGGAATACAGTAATCATCCTCTACAGACTGGCTGTAGAAATCATCATCTTCAAAATCTCCATCGTAGTTACAGCCTCGGATATTCTGATGCCAGGCTATGGTGGCGGAGCATTTACCAGAGCCACTTACAAAACACCCTGCTCAGATAATGACAAGGTGCCAACCGCAGCCTGGAGAATACCTGTGCACCATTTTGGCTTCTGACATGCCTCAGGATCTCCTTCTTTTTCAAGGCTGAATAATTTATATGCACATTTATATATATGTATGAATGTGATATACATATATATGTAAATGTGATATATGTATATAAATGTGATGCATATATATCACATTTTATTTTATCCATTTGTCTGCTGACAGTTGCTTAGGATGTTTCTATATCTTGGCTATTGTGAATAATACTGCCATGAACATGGGAGTGCAGATATCTTTCTGAGGTGATTATTTCATCTCCTTTGGGTATATACCCAGAACAGGGATTGCTGGGACATGTGGTAGTTCTATTTTTAATTTCTTTAGGAACCTCCATACTGTTTTTCCTAATGGCTATACCAATCTACATTCCAACAATGGTGTACTAGTGCTTCCTTTCTCTACCCCTTTGCCAACATTTGCTATCTTTTGTCTCTTTGATAACACCACCCTAACAAGTGTGAGATGATATCTTACAGTGGTTTAAATTGCATTACTCTGGTGATTAATGATGGTGAGCCCCTTTTCATTTATTTGTTGTCCATTTTTATGTCTTCTTTGGAGGAATGTCTGTTCAGGTTTTTGCCTATTTTTAATCAGTTTATTTCTTTTTCTGCTATTGAGTTGTAAGAGTTCTTTACAAATTTTGGATACTAACCCTTTATCAGATAGGTGGTTTGCAAATATTTTTCCCAGTCTGTAGATTTTCTTTTCATTTTGTTGAGTGTTTCCTTTGTGTTAGCTTTTCCTGTCTTGTTTAAGAAATATTTCCCTATCCCGAAGGCATGAAGATATTCTATTAAAGTTTCTTCTGAAAACTTGGAAGTTTTGTCTTTTTACATTTAAGTTTTCAGTACATCTGTGATAGATTTTGGTTTATGGTGTGAGGTAGTCAATATTTTTCCCCCAAAGGAAAAATTTTCCCAGCACAATTTATTGACTGGCTTTTAATTGATCTGCAGTGCTGTCTCTCTCATATAACAAGTTTCCTTATTTGCATTAAAATAAAAGTAATCTAACAACATATATTAACATTCCCTTGATTTTGAGTTCCTGTAAGGCAAGATACTGTCTCTGGCAATGTTTCTGTGGTGAGATAAAAGAAAAATAAATTAATAAAAACTGATCTTTATTAAGATCATTAAATGATGAATAACAGCATAATATTTTAGCTAAAAAGGATTTTTGTAACTTGTTGTTTACCAAAGTTTATAAATATTCTCTTAGAGAAAATTACAAAAAAGATCAGAATGTCATAATGTCATTTGCCTGAACATACAGACATTTAAATTTTGAAACTTGTAAGAATTTAACTCTAACTATCTAAGCACAGAGTACTGAAACAAACAAAAAAGCTAGAAATTTATAGATGGAAGATAATTTAAATAAAATTCAAACTGGTAGCACATGGATCTCATAACTTCAAATAAAATTTATGATTTTAAAAAATATAAAGTATAATAATACATTTCTATCCAGCAGATTTCTCCTGGGACCAGATAGGAAGAACTAGGGGAAAAAAAAGCTACTTAAGAATAGAAAGCTTGCATGAGCTTGTTCATGAGAGATATCTCACCTGACTACTCAGGAAGAAGGCTTGGCAAGCTTCAGGGAAGCAGTGAAACTTACATATTTTTCTTAGAATGGATTTATGATTATAAAGTATGTTCCAGGTGGACAGTGTTAGAGATATTGCCCCAAATTCTGTGGCAACACTGCCCTCTGTAGTGAGCAGATTAAGATTATGCTCTTTAATTTCTAAAATATTTAGAAATTAAGTGATTGACTCCTCTAGGCCAATCATTTCTCTCCCAAACCAAATGGATCTCCATGTTCAGTTTCGTCTTCTTCCTATTTTGAGGAGGTAGGATATCCTTCCTACTTGGTACTTCGTTTCCTTGATCTTTCTTTTGGGCCTAAAGCTACCGACTCTTCCACTTTCTCTTTTGGACCCTTCCCCTATCTTTTTGGGGCCCTTCTCTGTTACTTCTATAACTCCAAGGCTCTCTAAGTCTCCATTTCCTTGTCTGCCTTCCTAGTTTCCAATGGGAGGCTTAAGATCTCCCAGACCTGTAGGATACTGTCCTTACGGATATAATACAGGATGCCCAATTAAATTTGTACTTTGGTTAAATAATGAATACATTATTAGTATGAGTATGTCCCAAATATTGCATGGGGCATACTTATACTAAACAGGTTTTCATTTTTTTAAATCTCAAATTCAAATTTAACTGGTTGTCCTGTATTTTTATTTGCTAAATATGCCAACTTTTCTCTTCCCTCCAACCAAAATACCCAAAAAGCACTTATTCAACTCACCTGACCTAAAATGTATGGGACTGTATATGCTACTGACAGCTCTACTAGTCTTTGGAGTCCCTTGACAACTCCTACAAAAGTATCCTGATGATATCTGTCCATCTGTGTGAGAGTAGGAGGGAAGGACTACTTCCTTCCCATCTTCTCTTGGTCACACTGATTGAATCCTAGTGAGGTTAATTTCCTTAACACCCGCTGACTGTTTTAGATTGCTCTCATAGCCATTTGATCCTTTCCTTTTATTGTCTTTCATTACATGTCCTAGAAGCTCCTGGCCTAACAGGGAGCTCACTTTGGGACGAAGGGTGAGAATAAGGCATAGGGTAGGATACAAATCCTTACACAGGGCTGAGCATGAACTGTGAGTATAGAAGTTATGTAGCCAATACCACTATTTCTTCCTAAAACTCTGGCTGCTGATATTGTTCTGGAGATAACTCTAAACCCTGTGAAATTCAGACTTAAAAAGTCTATCGTTCAAATTGCTTCAAGTCTTCACCTCCCCTTACCAAGTTATATTAGAATCAATAAATTAAATGTAGATGACTTTATTTTGGAAGGAGGTGGTTTTTTTTTTTTATCTCACTTGCAATATAAGAAGTGATAGAAAGAATTAGCATATAAAGCAGATTCATCTGTGAAAGAATACTGGTTATACAGGTTAATTTGAACCTATGTGTGCTCATGGTAAAAACAAAACACTAGTATTGGATACTGAAAAAAGTATTTTCTGTGGCTATGAATAGTGGTTTCTTCCTCAGAGTACAGGGAAATAAATTTGGACAGTATGAAAATATTCAGTCTTAAATAAATAACCGTAATAAACACTAACACAGAACACACTCTTTTAAAAATATTAAAAGGACAGGAAGAACTCGTTCTTAATAGATTCTCATGAGAATTATATTTCAACCCATAGAAGCAGTCTTCCTTTTTATTCAGTATATTCAAAGGAAAGATTTCAATAAAAATCCAGTGGGACTACATGATAGTACTGTTTTGATGTCATTATGGTCTGACATTATCTGGGGAAGTAATTTAAAGTATTTCATTAGATAAATGGCTTGATGAGATTACAAATAGTTTGAAAGGATCTACATTACATTTAAAAAAAGTCAGTGCAAATAAATTGATGTAAAAATCACCAGATAATGCAAGTTACCCTCTCTTGGAAAAACAAGTGCCATTAATTAATAAAATACAGCTCTAACTTCGCAATTAAATTTGTAATAATTGGAATTATATTATTAAAAAAAGATAGCAATATATTTACTTGGCACAAATCAGCCAGATCTTCAGCATTAAAGTCAAACAGAAAATTGGAATAATCATCAGGGGATGTTTGGACCAAAAAGCTGCCATTATTTCAGTTAAGTGTTCAGACAAAATAAAAGAACCAAAGTCAGTCATCACTAGAAAGTTCTGGAAAAATGCTGTCTGACCTTTGCACAACTTCCACAAAAACGAATAGCTCAATCAGATGCTTGATAATCTTCTGATACACATCTGAACTTCAGAGCCTTATCTCAAGTAGCTGCATTTGTTTTATTTTACTATTTTTCTATCAAGTACAAAAAATTGAACTTGAGTCAATTGAAGTGACACAACAAATCGTTTATAAATGTAATTAGATTTAGCAGTCTCAGAACAAGAGGAGTACATTGTTCTATTGTCTCTGGTTCTAATTCGAGGCTTAAAATAATAGTTTTCAAACTTCAGTGTGCCTAAAATTCTGGATGCCTGCAGACTTCCCGAGGAGATTTTGACTCAGTAGAACTGGGTTGGGGTTTTCGAATTTTAATTTTTTTATAAAACCCTAGATGATTCTGATGATTGTGTTCTAAAGACCATACTATGAGAAACACCGCCTCATGTTTTCAGCTGTTTGCTACATTTGCCATTCTTCCAGGATTTGCCTATGCCCTAAGCAGCGCAAAACAAACATGACCTGGGTACACGGTGTGGGGTCAGAACACGTAGCATTCCATTCAATTCTATCCGATTCCATTCAGTTCCATTAATTCTGATGACTTGTAGCTGACTCGCTGCACAAGCAGTTCTCTAAAAAATATCAATTGCCTTGAAGGGGGGCCTCATGACTTGAGTGAGACATCCTGTTCTTAAATGAATAATTCATGTAAGTTCTTAAAATTGTTGGTGTACTAATTATATATAGCCTGCTAATTCTGAGTAAGCTGCCAAGTTATTTTTAAGATTAGCCCAAACATAAAAGTTTACTGCTAATCTTACACATAGACACTTGTTCTGCATGTAGACATCTTTGCTTGTGTGCTGTAATCTGTAACCAATAGTTGTTACTTCTGCATTTTACCTACCAATAAAAATGGGACAACTCCTATATGGGAAATATACCTTTCTTTCCCAAACTTTCCCGTAAAAATCTTTCCAGCTTGTAATAGGCTTCAGAGCACTTCCCAACTTTGTTGGTTTATGTTTTCTGGGTCGATCCTCATATTTTGCTCTCAATAAAACTTCATAAAATTATGTCTGCCTCAATAGCCTTAATTTTGCTCCACAACTTTAACAAATATTCATTCAGCAATGGAGTGGGGAAAGGAAATATCTAAGAAGGACACAGAAATGAACTTAAAAAATGCATTTTGCCATTAAGGTTTTTCAGAATTTTCAATATTAATATAATAAGGTGAAATAAAGAAAGGGATTTTCCTTTCTTTTTTACTATGTCCCAGGCACTTAGAGCAATGCCAATGCTTTTCACTTCACATATGCTCAATAAATATTTGTTGAATGTTTAACAAATGATTTCAAAATGAATTGAAATTAATTTTTATAAATATGTAAGCAGCAACAACAAAAATAAGGGAAAAAATATGTAAGCAACATTCTGGAGGTGGGTGGATCAGGGAAGGAGGATAGTTGTGGGGTTATTGATGTTCCTCAAATACTTTTATCCCTATAATTTGCTTCCCTCCAAACACCACCCCTCTCACATCACTCATGGAATATGATAATCTTACTAGCTCATAGAGTTTTAGTGAGAATTTTCTAACCTACTTGTTCAAAATGGGCATTGCAGAAGAATGGGTTGGCAGCTTGAAGAGCTGTGGCTTACTCTCAAGTCCAGCAGTGACTAACCATGTAGTAGTGTCCTAAATTTTTCATTTTAGTGGATTGGAAGGGACAGCACAACCTGACTGATTCACAGAGATGGTAGATGATTCCTGAGAGCATAACCAGGGGAGTACTTTAATGCTTGAGAGAAAAAAAGGTGATGTAAAATTATGAGCTCCTGGGTTATCTTCATTACCCAGTGCATACACTTTTCTTAGAGCAGAATTTATGTGCAGAATTGTTGCACTCCTGCTACCCAGGTCTTTCCCGTCATGCTACTTTTTCTTTCTGGAGAGTAACTTCCAAATTCCACAGTCCTTGCTTTTCTCTTACATCACATTCTGTTGAAACAAATGTTTTTATCTAGGACTAATAAACTAATTATATTACAGTTTAAATGAGTAATTCTAGGTTAGTAAGCATTTTACTTAGACAACATAAAATGTTCATGTTTTAATAGGTTTTAATAGATTTCTTTCATTCATTGAAACAATTCTAATTGTAGAAATTTCTAGTATCATGGCAGACTAAAGGGATATATTTCTTAAGGTAGACACCTTTAGTGTTCTGAGATGATATTATTTATTCATTTATTTAAAAAATGTATTTGAATAACTGTGCCAAACTCTCTTCTAGGAGCAGGGGATGTGGCTATGAATAAGACAAATAAGTTCTGGCTCTCATGGAGCTTACATTCAATAAATAAAGAAACAAGCAAGCAAAAATGTCAGCCAGCAACAAATACTCTATAGAGAACTAAAGCAGGGCGGTATGACAGACAATGACAGGGTGCTTGTCACAGGTTGTAGGATCAGGAAAACCCCTCTGAAGAGCTGATGTTTAAACTGAGATCTGAATAACAAGGAGAAGCCAGCCAGGTGAAGATCAAAGAGAAGAAGATCTTGAGAGGAGAACACTAGTACCATAGTATTGATACAGGAATATGCTTGATGGGCAAGTTGGAGAAACAGGGAGGTCAAGAGGGAGAGTGATATGAGAACAGACTGGAGAGATAATCAGGGGCCAAGTTACACAAGCCTTTGTAAACTTGGTAAAGAACTTTGGATTTTATTTTAAGTGCACTGAAATTGCATTGGGGATTTTTAAGCAGGGGATTGTGCTATATTTTTAAAAGGTCATTCCTGCTGCTGTGGGGAGAATGGCTTGTGGGAGGCCAAGGGATGAAGCTGGGAGATGTGTTTGGTGGCTATTGCACAATCTGGGTGAAAGATGATGGTAGGTTAGTGGAATGGAAAGAAGTGGTTGGATTTGCTATATGTTTATTTGATGAAAGTTAACAGAGCTTGTTTATGAATTAAATGGCATTGAGGAAAAGAGATGATGTATATGTTTTAGGAAGGTTGGGATCTGCCACTTCTTCTGATGTCATAGAGAGATGGAAGAGTGGCCTGTGAGATCAGCAGTGCTGATGAGCTCCTTCTAACTGGGATGATGTTGAATGGCCTTTGCAATGACCTTTCTGCAGAACAGGCAATGACATTATTAAGCTGCTTTGTGTTTCAAGAGAATTCTAGTGAGATACCCAAATTAACAAAGCATTTAGCAGGACTACTTCATCAAATGCAGGAATGTGCTAAAAGAATTGCAAAAGTTTCAACAGAAGCCAAATTGAAAATTGTGAGAAAACTTATCTAAGCTCATTCAAACCTCACTTAATGGATGTAGTATATAAACTTGGGCAACTGGAACTATATTTTTCATATCTGCAAAATGACAGGTATGGAGGATGGAGTGGATGGTATCTAGATGCCTCAGTGGGCCTCACTCAGGGTCCTTGAATAGCTATAGTTGGTCAAGCTTTTCTTCATTGTCTCAGTGGTTTTCTCTTGTTGCTGCCTGACAAAGACTGCCTCATTCTTATTGTCCACATTATAAGTCATCTTTGCCAGTCTTAAAGTTGCTCTCTCCAGCACTCTGAGGGCATTTTGTCTACCCACTTCTCTAATAGCATGTGTCAACACATTATTAATAAATCCTTGTCTCTCTCTACTACTAGTCAAGGGTGGGAATTAAACCTTTCATTTTTGTAGACTTGCTAGTGCCTGGCAGGCAGCCAGTCAAGTTTGCTGATTTTCTTTATGGGAAGTCTCGTGGTCTCCTGCTTTGCAAAAATAAAAAATTAAAAAAATTATGACACTTTTCATCCAGGCACAATTAGGGTGACTTTGGGGGACAGTTTTAATTATCTTTGGCCATTTGGTTATTGTTTTTTTAAGATAGTTATTTTTTTCACCTGGTCATTGTATGTCTTCTCAGGCTGCTATAACTAAATACCATAGACTGGGTAGTTTGAACAACAGAAATTTGTCACAGTTCTGGAGTCTGGGAAGTCCAAAATCATGGTGCCAGGTTATTAGGTATTCACTGAGGGCCCTGTTATTGGCTTCCAGATGGCCACCTTCTTGCTATGTCCTCACATGGCAGAGAGATCTCTCTTCCTCTTCTAAAGCCACTAACCAATCATGAGGGCTCCTCTTGACCTCAACTAACCCTCTTGACCTCATCTAACTCTAACTGTCTCCCAAAGACCACATCTCTAAATACCATCTCAGTGGGGATTCGGGTTTGAATATATAAATTTTGGGGTGACACAATTCAGTCCATGGTAGACACCATAAAGATAATCAAAACTGGGTATGTCCTAGTGAAATCAGAACTCCTGATGAATTATTCTTCATAAATTACCAGCAAAGATTACACTAGAGTACATGTCCAAGATTATTCTATTTATTTTTTTATGTTGTATGTCTTTTCATCCAGTGTTACTTATATCAGATAGTTTCCCTCTGGGAACTCTTCAATCATGATTGAATTTTATGATTTTATAAAATTTTTGTCATCATTAGAAATAGAGAGTATTTTTATAGATTATTAGCATTCAGATATGACACTGTTTGTGAACACTTTGAACAACTAAAGGAAGAGGAGAAAACGGTCACAGGCTACTACATGAACCTGGTTGTTTCAGAAGTCTTCCGTAGTGGTTTTGCATAACCCTCCCAGAATTTATGATTTGCTGCATAAAATAGCCCTAAATTCTAAAACCTTTTCTGACCTAAAATAGATAGGAATGATGAAGGTCAGACAAAGACCCTGCAGCTTGATTTCCCTTTCTGTGTCTGCCAGATCTTCAGTTGATAGTAGATGACTGCACAGAGGCACAAGCTCCTACTGTTTTCCTCTCCTCTGCCTTTAGGAAAAAAGATCAGCTGAGATTGGTTAACCAGAGCTGAAAGTCGGAGTAGAAAAGTGAAAAAGATGGTCAAAAGGAAGGAACCAAGTTTCCTTTGGATGTATTCAAAACAGCAGCCAGCCGACAAGCACCCTTTTATACTTGAGTTTTATAGAAACTGGTAATGATGCCATTAGTAAATTTTAGACCACAAACCTTAACTGTAACACACAGTATTTGTTTATTGAGCTAGATGGTTGAGATAAATATGTTCAGAGAGTAGTAAAAAATTCATAGATTAGTCATGAATTGTCAGTTTCCTAATTCTCAGCTTCTTCAGTACTCGGGGATTTTCCAGACATAGCTTCCTTCCCCTGCTGCATCAGGCTTGGCATCTTGCCTCTGAGCCCTGCATCAGCTCTGTCTGCAGTGGCAGGAAGTGGTGCAGAGCAATAATGAGATTTTTTGGGGAAATGGTTTAACTTTACCTTTTATCTTAAATTGGAGGAAAAAATGGATTTTCTTTTCCTACTTCCTGGAATTATAGTGTACGAATATGGGATGTGATTGAAAGACTCACTGTGAAGGAATTGTTCAGAGAACTGGTTGGGAAGCTAGGAAAAAGTAAATAGCTAAAAGATACTGGAAGTGATTCTCTGGCCTGAAAAAACAAACAGAGGGGATAATGAAGAACCCATAAAAGGAAGATAGTAAGATTCTTTCTCTCCTCTTTCTACCCTTTCACTAGAGAGGGCGTGATCCACTGAAAAGAGCAGAGATAAAGCTGATTGAAACTCAAAACATATGAGGCAGTGCAGTGGTAATAAATAACATATAAAAGAACCCTGCCCCCCACCCCCTTGTCCTGAGCAATCTCAAGCAAGGCTGGGATCATGGGAAGGGAGAAGAGATCCATCTGATGGTTATTCCAAATATCGATAAATGTTATATTTCATGCTTGTTTTAGTTAACCTTATTAATGTTTTTAGGTGTCAAAAGTACATAAAAGATATTGTTGTGGAGTCTGAATACCATCTGGCTTAGTGTAATGGTGTTCTCAGTTATAATATGTGTTAAATGCAACAGTCCCTAAGATTCCATCTCAGCCATTTGTTCTCTGCATGCTCCCTAGGGGACAATATTTGCCCATGACTTCAATTGTTACTAAGCATGATTTTTAAACTCATATTTTCAATCTCTCAGCTAAACTTTGGACCTACCACATTCAGTTGGTGTAGTTTTCAAGCCCTGTTTCAAATGCTAGTTTGCATGTGGGTGCATGTCACACACGTGTACATGCACTTCACAAACATGGCATCTGCCATTCTGAGTAACACATCCAACTGAATTTATGATCAGAGAAATATTTCAAATTCATAGTCCAAAGAGATATTCTAAAATATCTCTGCCAAAAAAAGAAGAAAATGGATCTATTATTTCCCCCCAAAACATCTGTTATTGGTAACCCTAACTCCTTGCAGTCAATACCAGTTTTGATGTCAATTTATGTCATAATGGATCCTGCCCACCCCATCTCTTCCTGCTGCCTGAAGTCTGGCTAAGCTCTCTTCACCACTACCTCCTTGGTTGGCGATCCAAAGAGTGATGGCATCACTTTCTTGGGCTGAATAAATGGCCAGAGGTATTTATTTTGGTGATAGCCTTTCAATTCTGCAGACCTATGACTTTGATCCAAACAAAGAAACAGTTGGAGACATTGGAATCAAGGACTATAGATTATAACTTCACCCAACATCCAAGCACCAGTTTTAAAACTGTATCTCTTCTTTGAAATCCTGGTTCGAAGCAGCAAAGGACAGGAAAGGATGAATAATGTCTGAATCCATCATAAGCTGAAAACCATTTCTACCAACACGTAATATTTATGCTATAATAAGTATCCTTTGGTATAATAGCAATAAATATCTTGCTCAAAGTATTTAACTTAAAAAAAATGATAGTGTGGTGAATGGGTAAGGAGTTGATCACATATTAATACTTGGACCTAATATTTTAGCTGCCTGGCTGTGAACTAAAACAATTGCCCCTTTGGCATTTCCAGTTGGATACTTCACAGATATTTCATGCTTATAATGTGTAAAAATGACTTCATCACTGAATAATGCAACATTTGGTATCATCTTAGATTCTTGTATCTTACAGATCCCTCAAAATCCAGTATCATAGCCAATGAATCACTGATTTTAAACAATTTTTCTTAATATGTTTTGGAAGTCCCCTTATCATTTGCCACCTTGGCTTTCAAATTTTCATTTTCCTTGGCTCAGATCAATTCTTGTTCATATTACTTCAGTAAGCTTCCATTTGCCCTCCCTGTGTCCAGTATAACCTTTGTTCCAATGAAATTTGTCTGATAGTTGACCATATGATATTATTGGGGAACACTAGAATATTTGTGTACATTTTATTCATTTCACTTATAGCCATCAAGCATTTTGTCAATAATTCCTTTAATCATATATGTATGTGTAGGTATGCACATGGGATCTGGGAAATATATTGGTATGTAGAGTGATTTGTATTAATATTTGGTGTATTTGATATTAAATTAAATAAACACTTTATTTTGGATCCTGAACAAATGCATAAATGGTTGAAATAATTTTAAGGTAAAAAAAAGCATGAGTACAATTGAATTCTACAAAGTGCTTAGACAACTTTTATAAATTTAGTTTTAGTATACACTGTTATTTAAAATGGTATACATGTAATCTTTCATATTCATGCCATTAATTTACAATATAGGAAGGATGAGGATATTTATTCTTCTGGTTCCTCTTTGTGAGATTTCCTTTGAATGAAGATACTTCTCTCAAGACAGCCTTCTCTGCATCACTCTCTCCTTCAGGGATCTGATAAATGCTTCCTCCTCTCCTCTCTTTGGCTCTTGGGGTTGTAACAACCCTGTGTTACTAACTCAGGTTCCTGCACTGTATGCTTTGTGGTTCTCCACAACTCACCCACGTCTTCATTAAAAAAAACAAAACAAAACAAAAAAATGCTCTTCGTCAATAAATCATCCTTGAATTATTCTAAGTTGAATGTGCTATCTCTTTTCATTGAGATCTTGATGGATAAAGTTACCTGCCATTCTGTAAACTTTATATTCAGAGAAATACATGAGCCAATGCATGATTGTTTTAGCTCATTTGTTCTTTGTGGTTGGTTTGATAAAAAATCGCTTTTGGTATTGACTAAAATCTCAATATCTTGAATGGTGTCAAAAGGAAAACAATAAACAAGAATGACTAATAGGCATCTCAGAACACACAGGTTTATGGCAGAGGCAGAAATCTTAACAAATATTCCATTTGCTCTTCTATAGTCCTCTTGAAGTTAGTTGGGGTCATGTGACTAGTCCTGGCCAGTGAAATGCAAACCCAAGTGTTTTTTAATAAAAGCCCATGCTACACCTCAAATACAAACAATAAAAAAAAAAATCCCAGGCATGATTCTCTAGTCTCTCTCTTGTTCTCTGGCAACCGAGGAAGATTTGTGATTTAGTTGATGCACCTACAACATGGTGGGGCCTCTATCATCTTGGGTCTCTGAGGGACTCTGTGGAGCATAGCTCCCTGCTGACTTGTGCTGAACATGTGGGGTGAGTAGGAATTAAACCTTTGTTATGTTAAGTCACTGAGATTTTGTGGTTATTGTTACCATAACTTAATGTATCCTAATGCAAGGACCATAAGCGAATCCTTGACTTTTTCCCCCATGCCTGTTTCTCTGTAGACCTTCCCTCCAAAAGTGATATCATACAGTTACTTTTCCAGTCAGTAAACAGCATGATATCCTGTTAGTAAATTGAGAATTTTCTTGATTCTTCTCTATCTCCCCTCCATCCACACAATCTATTAGCAAGTCTCTTGTGCTCTGTCACCAAAATATATCTCAGATCTCTTTCTGATGACCTTCATCCCAATCCTCTGCTAGACCAGGGTGCCATCATTACTCTCCTGGGTTGCTTCAATAACTTTGTAACTAGTCACCCTGCTTCTGCTTTTGTACCATAACAATCTAATATCCACACAGCAGCCCAAGATATCTTTTAAAAATATAAGTTGGCTCTTTCTTCCCTGGTTAAAACCATCCAGTAGCTTCCCACTGCTCTTAGAAATAACTGCCCCATCTGAAGCACTGCTCCACGCACACCTGTCATTCTCTCTCACAGCCCCTCTTTAGTTTCTTCATAGCACGAAGCACAAACTAAAATTATTTTTAATGTGTTTGTTTACTAGTTTATCTTTTGTCTTCTAGTATAAGTTTCATTAGAGCAGGCACTTTTTCCATTTTGTTCATTCCTTTATTCCCAGTAAGTAAAATGGTACTTGGCACAGAGTTGGGACTCATTAAATATTTGTAGAAAGAGTGATAAATTATACGCGAAAATGGTCTAGGGCTTGTTTACTAACCTTAATGCTCTATTTTTTGTTTTTCTTTTATTTTCTGTTTCTGCTTTGTTTCTTCAGATTTATAACTAGAAAATTAATGTCTACCACAGTCAGACTCCAGGCCCTAGGAAAGATTTAATGCAACATCACATTAGCCAGAAAGGGAGAATAAATGAGGTGAAAACATTTCATTGTGTAATTTACTCAGGAACACTTGTAAGAATACAGAGTCACCACATGAAATTATTCTAGTGTCAATTATTCCTGTAAAAATGAAAAGTTCCATTGTAGTCTGTGAATATACTTAAAATGGCCAACAACCCCAAATGTATTAAGCATTCGGTTCTACACAGTGAGCTTCAATACCCACACTATCTTTGAAAAACTTGCAGTGGTGCACAGGCAGTTTTACAGGGTTGTTTATTGTCACCATGTGGAGCTGAAAGCTAGGACACGGAAGACTTGTGCTGCCGTTGGGTTTACGATGGAGGCCCCCAGACACCGTATTTTAGATCTTCCAAGCATAGCGGTTCATTTTTACCCAGGGAATAACTCAAATACTTTCCCAGAATGCCACTCATTTGCTATAGAAAGACTTTATCTCTTTACTGAGTTAAGGAATTTTCAAGTACTTAACAGGATAGCCCGCTAAACTGTTTACGCCCTTGTGGACTATTTATGTAACATATTCTTTTTATTTCCTTTCATAGCTGGTCACTCAAAATATATTCTTCATTGTGTCATTCACACTAGATGTAATTAAGGAATTATTCTTATCTTGATTTGTATATGTTAAACTTTTTGCGGTATCTTTAAGTCACCTGAGAATAAAATGTTTTCACTCAAAGTTTTCTACCGAGATATGAAACATGAGTAGTTTACTTTCTTGTGCCTTATTACAACATGTGAATTCTTGATTTCCTCATTAAACCCTGCATATGCCATATAGATTGGGTACATTTTAAGGATAGATGTTGCTCATAAGGTCCAATTATGCTTGTTCTATTTCCAGTAAAGTATGGAAACAGCTATTTATCTTGAGGAATGAACCAGCAGGGAAACAAATGCCATAGAAGGCAAAAATGCTGTTCTTACCCAAAGAACTCATATTTAGGATCTCTCTCAATGCTCTTTAGGTTAAACGGACTGTTTTATGTTATGGATTAACAGGGAGGAATGTTCTTCCCATACCCCTAGTCAAAAAGATAAATAGAATCATTAGAAGTCAGTTACTCACAATAATTAATTTAGTAATCACTAGGCATAGATGTCTGTTAGTTGTGATGGGAATTAGAATGGATACAACGGAGGGAGTCCTTGCTATAAGACACTAACAATTTAGAAGGAAAGCAGACAAATCGCACAGACATGCACACATACACACACCCTATTCTGTACTTGAATATATACTAATGAGGAAGGTGGCTGAAAGGGACAATAGAGTCAGAGAAGCATATGTGGCATTTGTAGATTATATGTATTTAAGGTTTCTTTGCTCCTTAAACTTTGCACCATCCCCCGGAATGAAGGGAGTCATACCTAACATTACGTGTGAGTTTACTTGATGAATGGAACTTTCAGAAAAAGTACTCTGAATATTCTCCAACTTTCTTGTTTTACTGGGTAACTGTATACCTCTCTATGATTCTCTTCCTTAAATTTGCTTAATAAGAAATTAATGGCAAATATTTTACAGAAAAAATAGGATAAATTAAAAAGTTTTTCTAAAGCTTTCATATTTTTGAAAAAAAATCCCAAACTAGTACAATTTAAAAATCTCATTTGCTTAGAACAATTAAAAATCTTGACAATTATGATATCATTTATTTCCATCAACTTCCATCATCAATATTAGTTTTAGTTACTTAGTGAAAATTCAGTTTTGGTGATATCTAGAATGTGGGTATTAAGATAGGATTATCATATATGATTGAACCATTAAGATCTGAGTTTCTTATGAGCAATATCTATTCTTTTTATCTTTTATTGCATTATAATTTTTGTCTTGGAAAAAGAAGGAAAGACCAAATGTGTTTCTCAAACAAATTCTCTTTAAAATGGAAGCTGTAAATTATTTGACAAAAGTAAGACGTGATTTGGAGACTAAGAAAAATTTTTATGTGATATATGAGTAGATCTACCCACACTAAAGTCCTGGGTAATTGAGAGATCATTAAATGCTCTGTCAACTGAGATTTCTTTACTCAATGTAGATGCACATTTTAAACAGCCTTTTGGTGATCTCCATTTGAATATATGCCTTAGCACCTCAAATTCAAAGTCTTCAAAATTCTATATGAACCTGTATATAATAGGTGCTCAAAAATATTTATTGAATGAATGAATAACTGAATGCATCATCCCCGCCATCTCCTGAAATTTCTCTTAGTGTCTCAAAACCTTAATCACCCCCTCTTTCCTTCCTTTGTTAATCAGTTTCATAGGTGTTCCAGCATTACTTCTGCAATATCTCTGCTTTGAACTCCACCTCATTCACTCAACAAATATTTATTGTATGTGTATTATTTGCCACAGACATGATAAGATGGTTTATGCCACCATGGAGTTTTGCTTTTTGTGGGGAAACCTACAGTCTCATATCAATCCTCTTGGCACTACTCGAGACCTGTATTTCCTCTCATCTGGACTATTATAATGGTCTCCTAGCTCATCTCTTGGCAGCCAGTATCTCTCCACTTCCATCTTATTCAATTAATCTTAAAAGAATAACACTTATCATTACCTTTTTGTGCAATATTTTAAATAGTTCCCCATGTCACCTACTAATTTGGAAATCCCTTAGGTTGCTATTCCAGGGCCTGGCCCAACCAGCTGTGTTCACTAATTTTCCCCTTGCACTCCATTTTGTAGACACACCAGGCTTCTTGCCAGTTCTCTAATATTTTACCATGTCTCTGGCAATAACACCCTTTTCCTCCTAAAATGATATTCTCTCTTATTAAAATTCTCTCTTGCTAAAATCCTATCCACCTTTTAAGGCCAACTTTATTATTCTTTCATGATTTATTCAGAGTATTTTCTCTTTCCTTTAAACTCCCATGGAAATTTCTTTGTTGCTCTTTTGTGGCTCTTATCAGTCTTAACCCTATGTTGAAGTTTTAGTGTTTATTTCTCATCGGCTTGAGGACATCCTACACATCACTACATTATTCACAGCAACTAACATAGTACCTTGTGCACAAGGTCAATGAATGAAGGAGTGATCTGGCTAGTTAATTGGCAATGTTAAACCTATTGTACAGGGGAACTTATGATCTATGTAGAAATAACCAAATATCTGAACTATGAAATTTGACTGTTTCACTGGAATTTGCAAAAATGACATCAAATTCATTTCATAGACACCAATAAAGAATTTTCGATTGCCAAAAAACCCTCCAACTCATTTTATAGAAATTATTTTTAAACAAGGCAGAGATTCTTAGCAAATGATTAAATTGTGGGCAAGTTACTCAGTTTTTGTGCACTAAGACAATGTACTCATACCTTTTCAGGCATACTAAAAATCAGCTAACTTAGAAAAAGCTTGTAATTTAATGTTGAATCAAAGGATAAAATTCAAATATTTTCTTCTACTAGAGAATTCCCCAGATGAAACACATCTATTTATATACACACCTCCAAATTTACAGAGCTAATAATTTTTCAAGCTGAAAGTACCTGCTGGTAGGTTGGTAATTCAAAAGGCTCTTTCAGGTCTGCCCTTCCCATCTTTCCAGTTGCACTTAATTTGACAACCTCAAGCTATTAGATACTGTATGTGCATTGACAATGGACATCTAAGAGGATCCTATTGAATGGTCTGGAGACAGGGAATCTCCAGGCTTGTCTAGTATTCATATGATTTTGAGGGAATAGGGATAGTATTGTGTCTGACTATGGAAAAATCTGGAATAAGAAAAGTGTTGCCAAAGAAAAATGAACTGCTGGGCAGGTCTATCCCTGAGAGTAGGCATTGGACATGCCATGGGACATATCTATAATTGTAACTGCTTCTCTATAAAATTTAATCAATTCCATTATTTGTTGGACTCTTCTCTATGGAAACACACATATGATTTTCATAACAGACATTCACAACATATGATCCATGTTGTCTTTATAAACTGGCCTAACGTAACTATTCCATAAAATGAGGATGATTGATGAGATTACTTGATGAGATACATTTTTTATTACATTTCATGAGTTTAATAACAATTCATTTCATAGAATGATCCCTTGGTTCTCCTAGAAACAATGCTGAAACTAATACTTATGTCATTGTTGGAATGCTTTCCTTCCCTGTGAGCCTGAGTAACGCATTTCTGTGAATTTGCTTCCACAGAATGAGAGAGGGTGTGATTCAAGCTAACTCCCCGAGCAGACTTCTGCCCAGATGCACAATATATGATGCTAAAACCACATGGTCATCCTGTGGGTAAGTACAGTTGTATCAGAACAATCACATTGCTCTAATTTTTTATTATTTTATTCATTGCTATGTTTCCTTATCAAGGCAACCAAAGGGAGCATTAAAACAGAAACAAATGAATTGAAATCTCAAAATCTCTCTTACTTCAAATCATTAAACTGAGTTGGTTAAATGAGTGGTTGTTTAAAGAAAGACTTTTTATCTGGGAAATGGACTAGAAGAAGGTTTTTGTACTGAGGGAATCCTGGAGAATATGAAAATCTTTGGAGCCTATATTTGAGCTTATTGCAAGGCAAGGGACTATTCCAAACTCTGTGGGTTCCTAGGAGACTCCCAGGAACCCACTCTGACAGAGAAGCTTCAGATATTCTAATGGTCATGACAAAAGGTAAGAGGCCAGAATGCTTCTGAGTGTTTCTGGATGTTTCACATTGCCCTCTGAAAGGGATTGGGCAGGAATTTATGAATCATTCCAATAACTCTGTTTTCTTAGGTAGCTATTAACATTGTCTATGCCTAAAAATATAGACTGGTATAATTCCAAGGAAGTTAAACTCAAAAGATCCAGGATTGGAAGAAAAATCTATATAGGGCCATGGGTAAAAGACAATTTTTCAGTTCTTGTTGATTGCTTAAGTAAACATTCTTAAGGACAAAATTAGTAAATAATTTTATTTTTAGTGCTTCCTTTGTTTTGTAGTGGCTCCCTAAAGTGCTATTTTAAGATGGGTGTGAGGAGTGCAATGATCAATTGGTGATGTCTGTCATAGACAAAGGAGAGAGGAATAGGAATGCTTCACATTTTTATCATTTATTATAATGACGGCAGAAATATGATCCACAATGGCTTGGTTCTTCAATTTTATTCAATATAAAAGTGAAGCTCTAAAAAGCTATCCATAAACTTTTCCAGTGGATGATACCCATGGCAAATCAGTAAATTAATAAGTGGTATGAAATAATGGAAGTCTTACCTTCTTTATCATTTACACAGTAAAATTGGGGGAGCTATGAAGAGTTTAGAAGTATGAATACTTTTCAAGGTAATAATCTATTCCAAGTCAGCATTTAAAAATCTTTCTACAAAATGGAAAGTAGTAGTGCATTAGGTAATTTCTAATTTTAAACTCCTAATGTCTATAATCATGAATAAATTATATAGAACATGCAGAATATATTTCTCCCTTCATGCCAGTCTCAAACTTGAATTTATGATAAATACAAATCTCCTTCAAGTTGGAGCCTTCAAAAGAGACAGTTTAAACGGTAGTATGTAGTTGGGGAGGAGAGGAAAGAATCACTGCATGGATGAGCACACTAGTTTATATGATAATTACTCTCAGCAATTTCATATGTTGTCAAGTTGGATTTCTTACATTCAGAGAAAATTGTTGAAATATGAGTTTTTGCAGGTGTTTCATGATCAGGTATGAATTAAACAAAATTTCTCCTTTAAAGAGAAATTTTCAGAGAAAAGTATTTATAATAGGCCTTTTTTATTTTTGTTGTGCTCAATCCCATTCCTTTTCCTGCTAACTGTACCCTGAGTTTTCAAAGGGGAATCACTCCACTCATATCCTCAGTCCATCTGGTTTAGAGCTAGGTACATGACTAAGATCCAAATAATCATAGTCACTGATTGTTTCAGAGTTAGGTAATGACTTAAACAAGGCCTAAGAAAAGCAGCCAAGGGGCCATCACAGTCTAGTGTGGTTTCTAAGTCTAATTTGCTTGTGGCCATCTTATGAGGAGAGCTTGTCTGATAAGAAAAGCAACCCAGAAAAAAAGAGGAATTGAGAAATGAAAACAGATCCTAATGACATTCTTTGACTAACCGGATTGCCAAGCTCTTGAGCCAGTTCCACCCTTCTACGTTTCATCTCTGTGTCAAAAAATTCCTTTTTAACTCAAGTCAGCTTGAGTTGGCTTTCTGTCACTTACTACCAAAAGAGACCTGGTTAATAAGTGTTCACAGCTCTATAATTCTATAAAATTCTTTATTTAAAATTGAAACATAATTGAGTATAAATATTTGTGGGGAACAGATAATTCTATAAAATGTCGGTTACAGAACTCACTTTAAAATTTGATTAATAATGCAAATGTACAGAGAAGATTATAGACTTCCAAGTATTCTTGTGTCATACTTATATGTTTCTAGGATATAAAATATTTCTGGACACACATGGTGTACTTATATATGTAAAATTAGAACTACTATTAATGTACTCAGATTTATTTTATATATTAAAAGTTTATGGTATTTATAATAATTTTTAGTTGTGACTAGAATGATGACATTACTATAGCTGAAAAGACTATTGTGATAGAGGTTGTGTTTTGGCACTATTATGATGGTGGTATGGCTAAAGATTCTATAGTCTTAAATCTGCTCTAATGATCGTCTATCGTGCCCCATGACTTTTTAAAACTGGGAACTATGTATAAAAAACAGCAAAACTGGCAATCAAACTGCAAGTTTATTCTTATCTATATCAGGAACTCCCAGTAATCTCCAGTTGCAGGGCCCTCTGGTAAACTGAGTTGGGGCACATAGCTAGAGGTATTATAGTTCATAGGTCTAAATTTGGGGCACTAAACCAAGTCTGTGGGGAAGAAGAAAAAAGTCTGTATATTCAGAGATGGCTGCCTGCCAACTGATGACACAGTTGGATATGTAGATAAGGCGAGAGAGAAAGCTGCAGAAAGTTGGGAAGAAAAGAGAAGAGAGAGCCGTATTTCAGACTGCTGACTTGAAGGCCCAATAACCTTAACCTGTAGCAAACCATGGTCCAGTGAATATTCTGGGCTCTTTCTCATCAGATTAGGTACTCTACCACATTCTGGAAGCGTTGCAACAGGGAAGTGGGCAGAAGTAGGTCTGGTAAAAGAGTAGGGGAGGAGCCAAAAGTGCTTTGTACGCTAAGTGAAGGAAGGAAATTAATTATTTGAACAATAAGCTATTTATGGATCTTTAACAGAGTTTAGCTTCTGGATTTTGCTCCAAGAGTTATCCTCATAGCCACTCATCGTGCTCCAGCTGCGCTGCTACTCCACTCTACTGGAGTCTCTGCTGCTGCTGTTTCCCAGAGTGGTTGGTGTGCCTGTGAATCTTAAATATTAATTACTCTCTTCTTGTGGCTATACCACATCATTTCATTACTCAGTAGCTACTCGAATGCCATTTTACCATTTAGTTTTTTAATGCCACCAGTACAATAGAGTTGCAGCCAACTCAACAGAGTTGTGTTATAAGGAAGCTCTGGGATACCACTGTGTTTGGTTTCATGGTGGTTTTTGATCTCAATCTACCGATTAACCATGAGTAGAGTTTGTGATTGACAGTGATAATGAAGCAATATAAGAAATACTTGTGATTTTTGTGAGCTATGGATTTACATTTAAGTTGGTGAGACTTCCTAAGGAACTTGTGAGTCTCCACGATCTTCATCATTGCCCCCTGCACCATGCCCCACTCCACACTCTCTTGGGAGAAATGGACATTTTGACAAACATGGTAAACCTTCTTAAGAATTTCCTTCTTGGCCCTATCAGACTGAATAGCTCATGAGGAAAAAAATCTAGTGCACGGTGAGATTTATAAATAGCATTTTGTGATATGGTGAGTCATGCTTGTGTGAACTGGAGTACCTATCCTGAGGCTCGTGAGTTCGAGGTAATTTTGTTCATATAATTGCTACCTTATTAAGTGGCACAGGCTATGGTTAAAATTGCTATTATTTATTTTAATAATAACAACCATTAATTGAATATACATTATGTGCAGGACCTGTACATATATTAATACTTTGAATTTTTTACTTTGGTGACTGGTTAGTTATACATTCTTTCACTATCTTTTTGTGGTCATGACATGAAGATCATAAAATGCTTCTTTGACTTATTATGGTCTATTACCAATTATTAATTTTACCTCTTCTCTGATAATATTGGAGTCTACGATGGTACATTTACTCACTCGTTTTATGCTATTACTGCTATGCAATTTAACTATTCATGTATTTTCAATCCAAGTTGACATTACTATTGTTGTAAAATTAATATTCACTTATATTTACACAAATATTTACCCATATTCTTCATTTCTTCCAGCATTTTGGTGATACTTTACCTTCTTCCTGAATATGCCCCTTTATAGTTTCTTTTGATGAAGGTATGATGGATATAAATTTTCTCAGTTTTTATTTATCTGAATATTGTCTTTATTTCACCTTTATTTTTGAAGGATATTTTCATATAGAATCAGGGGTTGGCAGTTATTTTCTTTTAGCACTTTAAAGAAGTCTATTTCTTGTCTTCAGTTTCTGTCATTTCAGTTGAGAAGTTTTCTTTCAGCCTTATTGTTATTTCTTTGAATTTACACCTGTCATGTGTTTAATGACTTTAGTTCTTGAAAATTCTGACATTAGGTGAAGAGATATTAAATAAGATAAATTTTATTAATTTTAACAAGAAATGTTATGATGTGATTTGTATTAACCTAAGGTGCCCAAATAATTTGAATTGAATAACCCCCCCCATGTTTATAAGGTAATAAACCAAACATTGAAATTAAATAAATGTTGTAAATGAATGTAATAAATGAAGAATATAAAAGAGGAACAGAAGACTTGATAGTGGTTGGTGAAAGAGGGAAGGAACAGAGTCATTCTTTCTGCACCATGTTTGTCACCAATTTTTCAACTTTTGGGGAGCTCTTGGTTGGCTAACATTGAACTCTGCTTAATCAGAATACCTTTAAGGGAAAATTAAGGCTAAATATGGGAGAGCTTCAAAACATAAATGTGGCACGTACATAAAACAGATTGAAAAATGGTAGAAGGCACTACTTCTGAAGAATTGTTGAAAATGCTACTTCTCCATCCTTCTCAGCTGATGTACATATGTAAAACAATGTATTTGGGATCATCTAAGCATGGTGTGCAATTCATATTTGTTCCATATGGTATTCTCTAACTAAAAACTGTTATGTTGGATAAGTTGGTGATTGTGTCTTCTTTGCATGAAATCATGTTGAAATATCACCTATTATAATTATTTAAATGTCTTATGGAGTAAAATTGTGTCCTCCAAAAAGATATGTTGAACTTAGCCCTGAGCTTCTGAAAGATGGCGGCAGCTGCGGCGGCTGGCGCGGAGTAGCTGAGGTGGAAAAGGCGGCCACTGGGCCTCAGGCAGCCGGGAAACTTGTGGACCTTCCTCTCGCCATCTCTTAAGGGAGGACTGCTGCTGCTGACCGGTCGTGGGGGGTGACCGCCACTTTGCCCCCGGCAGGAGAGGCTGCCTCATTTACAGGTAACAGCTTTGAAGTGTGGAGCAGGAAAAGAACTGTTTCTTAGCTGCAAAAGCGAGTCTCGAAACAGGGAACACGGTGCCAGGGCTGCTGTGGATGCAGCCAGGATCCCGGAGGCCGGGGCCGCGCTGAAGGCGGCCAGCTGCCCTATTCAGGATTCGAGGTTTCAGGCCGGCATTAAAGAAGATTCCTGGGAGTGCCTGAGCCGTGCCGCGACTGAACAGCCCGAGGCGGCAGCGGCCGAGAACTGGGAAAGGCGGCAAACCAGAGACAGAGAGCGAGCACCCGACCTGGCACAGCACTGTGAGTAATCCCTGGCACAGCTCTGTTCAGGGGGTGGATGCCCACGCGGCTCCCGCCTGCACCACCAGGCCACTCACCGCCCAGTGCTGCCTCCATTTTCCCAGGTGCGGGCAGCTCCGCCCCCTCGGCCATCACTGAGCCCTCCCACTTGCTTGGCCTGGTGCCGGGCTTTCTGGAGCCTGCGGACCGGCCTCCGCTCCCACTCCCTCCGCGGTTCTCTGGCGGGGCTGGTGGCGGGGGGCGTCCTGGGCCAGTGTCGGGAGGGCAAGGAAGTACGGGCGGGCCGACTGTCACTCCACCATACACTGGACTCCGGCCCCAAGTAAACTCCTTGTTACTGGGAGGCAGATACCATCTCTGCGGCCACCAGTTTGGAAAAAAGCCTAACGAATTTCTGGTTGGGAATAGTGTGGTAGGAGAGTTCCCAGGTCCGCTTGAACCTGCCGGAGACCAGGCTGCAGGTGGGCGCTAGACTCGGTTTATACTGGGGGGATACAAAGGTGAACAAGACCCGAGAAAGATCTACATAGTGCTACAAAGGCACCCAGAGAGACCGGTCGTCTGTGCCCAGCAGAAACCTGGTAGACTTCCTGGGTGAGGCGGTGCCGAGCAGGGTCTTGAAGGCCCAGCTGATAGATGAGGGGTGCAGAAGACACGCCCCAGCCCAGCACAGTGCGCACAGAGTGGGGAGACGTGCGGCCAGGGAGGCGGACACTCGACAGAAACCACACACCCGGTGGGGTCGCCACTGCACGATCTAACAGCCTGGGCCAGAGCACAGGGAACGGGGAGAAGTCCTGCACAGGAAGTGAAAGCTCAACAGAGATCACACACCCTGTGGTACGTGATCCACCAGCCCAGCAGAGTCCAAGCTGACCAGAAAGGTGGATCCCCGGAGAAGCCCAAGACCTGAGCCAACCACACACACAAGGCACTAGAGGCCAACTGAGCAGTCATGGAGGGAGCCATACGAAATTGGCAACCACAGCAACATCCTAGTTAGTCATTAGTCTCAAACCGGTGGACTGTGAAACCCCCTGCCACAATGAATAAACACCAAAAAAAAGATATCAGAAATACAAAAAATCAGAAAGTACACCACCAAAAGTTAATAAATCTCAAACTCTAGATCCTATAGAACAAGAAGCCCTTGAAATGACTGACAAGGAATTTCGAGTGATAATTCTAAGGAAACTAAATGAGATACAAGAAAACACAGCTAGACATCATGATGAAATGAGGAAAAGTACACAGGATCTGAAAGAGGAAATGTACAAGGAAATCAATGTCCTGAAAAAAAATGTAGCAGAACTTGCTGAACTGAAGAAGTTATTCAACGAAATAAAAAACACAACGGAGAGTTTAACCAGCAGGCTTGTCGAAGTTGAAGAGAGAACCTCTGAACTTGAAGATGGGCTGTTTGAAATAACACAAGCAGACAAAAAGAAAGAAAAAAGAATCAAGGACATGGAAGAAAATCTGAGAGAGATATCAGACAACCTCAAGCGCTCAAATATCCGAGTCATGGGTATTCCAGAAGGGGAGGAAAATGGAGATTCCATTGAAAACATATTCAACAAAATAGTGGCAGAAAACTTCCCAGGTATAGAAAAAATCACAGATCTTCAGATCCAGGAAGCTCAACGATCTCCAAATGTATTCAACCCAAAAAGGCCTTCTCCAAGACATGTCATAGTCAAATTGGCAAAACTCAGAGATAAAGAGAGAATCTTAAAAGCTGCAAGAGAGAAGCGTCAAATCACCTATAAGGGAGCCCCAATCAGGTTAACATCAGACTTTTCGTCAGAAACCCTAAAAGCTAGAAAGGAATGGGATGATATATTCAAAATACTAAAAGACAAAGATTGCCAGCCAAGAATACTCTACCCTGCAAGGCTATCCTTCCGAAATGAGGGGCAAATAGTATATTTCTCAGACAAACAAAAACTGCGGGAGTTCACTACCACAAGACCACCCTTACAAGAAATTCTCAAGGGAGTACTGGGTTTGGTTCCTGAAAAATAACTACCACTGCCATAAAAACCCAAGAAAAATCTAAACCCGCTAGTATAATAAAAATGGCATTCATGAAGAGAAAACAAGCTAACAAAAACACTATCTACAACCTAAGGAACCAACAAACACAGAAAACAAACAGTAAATCAGAAAGCAAGGAACAAAAGACACCTAAGACAACCAAACAACCAATAAAATGCTAGGAATAAATCAACACCTTTCAATAACAACTCTTAATGTAAAAGGCTTAAATTCCCCAATTAAAAGACACAGACTGGCTGACTGGATCAAAAAGCAGGACCCAACTATATGCCGCCTACAAGAGACCCACCTCACCCATAAAGATTCACACAGACTAAGAGTGAAAGGATGGAAAAAGATTTACCATGCAAACAGAAAAGAAAAACGAGCTGGAGTAGCTATTCTTATATCTGACAAAATAGACTTTAAACTAAAAACCATAAAAAGAGACAATGAGGGACACTACTTAATGATAAAAGGACTGATCCATCAAGAAGACATAACAATCATAAATATGTATGCACCCAATGTTGGAGCAGCCAGATTTATAAAACAAACTCTATTAGACCTAAAGAAGGAAATAGACACTAATACCATAATAGCAGGGGACCTGAACACCCCACTGTCAATATTAGACAGATCATCTAGGCAAAGAATCAGTAGAGAAACACAAGATCTAAACAAGACTCTAGACCAATTGGAATTGGCAGATATCTACAGAACATTCCACCCAACAACCTCAGAATATTCATTCTTCTCATCAGCACATGGATCATTCTCCAGGATAGATCACATATTAGGTCACAATCAAGTCTCAATAAATTCAAAAAAATTGGAATTATCCCATGTATCTTCTCAGACCACAATGGATTAAAACTAGAAATTAATAACAAACGAGACTCTGGAAACTATACAAACACATGGAAATTAAACAGCATTCTACTTAATGACATATGGGTCCAAGAAGAAATCAAGCAGGAAATCAAAAAATTTCTTGAAACTAATGAAAACAATGATACATCATACCAAAACCTGTGGGATACTGCAAAAGCAGTATTGAGGGGAAAATTTATTGCATTAAACGCTCACTTCAGAAGAATAGAAAGATGGCAAGTGAACAACCTAACACTTCACCTTAAAGAACTAGTAAAACAAGAACAATCCAAACCTAAAGTTAGCAGACGGAAAGAAATCATTAAGATCAGAGCAGAACTGAATGAAATTGAAAACCAAAAAACAATTCAAAAGATCAACGAATCAAAAAGTTGGTTTTTTGAAAAGATAAATAAAATTGACAAACCATTAGCATGGCTAAAAAAAAAAAGAAGAGAGAAGACTCAAATACACAAAAATCAGTAGCATTTCTTTTCTCCAATAGTGAACATGCAGAAGGAGAAATCAAGAAAGCCTGCCCATTTACAATAGCCACCAAAAAAATAAAATACTTAGGAATTGAGTTAACCAAGGAGGTGAAAAATCTCTATAATGAGAACTACAAACCACTGCTGAGAGAAATTAGAGAGGATACAAGAAGATGGAAAGATATCCCATGCTCTTGGATTGGAAGAATCAACATAGTGAAAATGTCCATACTACCCAAAGTGATATACAAATTCAATGCAATCCCCATCAAAATTCCAAAGACATTTTTCTCAGAAATGGAAAAAACTATTCAGACATTTATATGGAACAATAAAAGACCACGAATAGCCAAAGCAATGCTCAGCAAAAAAAATAAAGCTGGAGGCATAACACTACCTGACTTTAAGCTATACTACAAAGCTATAATAACCAAAACAGTATGGTACTGGCATAAAAACAGACACACTGACCAATGGAATAGAATAGAGAATCCAGAAATCAACCCTCACACTTACTGCCATCTGATCTTTGACAAAGGCACCAAGCCTATTCACTGGGGAAGGGACTGCCTCTTCAGCAAGTGGTGCTGGGATAACTGGATATCGTTATGCAGGAGAATGAAACTAGATCCATACCTCTCACCATATACTAAAATCAACTCAAAATGGATTAAGGATTTAAATATACACCCTGAGACAATAAAACTTCTTAAAGAAAACATAGGGGAAACACTTCAGGAAATAGGACTGGGCACAGACTTCATGAATACGACCCCAAAAGCACGGGCAACCAAAGGAAAAATAAACAAATGGGATTATATCAAACTAAAAAGCTTCTGCACAGCAAAAGAAACAATTAACAGAGTTAAAAGACAACCAACAGAGTGGGAGAAAATATTTGCAAAGTATACATCTGACAAAGGATTAATATCCAGAATATATAAGGAACTCAAACAACTTTACAAAAAGAAAACAAGCAACCCAATTAAAAAATGGGCAGAAGAGCTAAGTAGGCATTTCTCTAAGGAAGATATCCAAATGGCCAACAGACATATGAAAAAATGCTCAACATCACTCAGCATCCGGGAAATGCAAATCAAAACCACATTGAGATACCATCTAACCCCAGTTAGGATGGCTAAAATCCAAAAGACTATGAACGATAAATGCTGGCGAGGCTGCGGAGAAAAAGGAACTCTCATACATTGTTGGTGGGACTGCAAAATGGTGCAGCCTCTATGGAAAATGGTATGGAGGTTCCTTAAACAATTGCAATTAGATCTACCATACGACCCAGCCATCCCACTGTTGGGAATATACCCAGAGGAATGGAAATCATCAAGTCGAAGGTATACCTGTTCCCCAATGTTCATCGCAGCACTCTTTACAATAGCCAAGAGTTGGAACCAGCCCAAATGCCCATCATCAGATGAGTGGATACGGAAAATGTGGTACATCTACACAATGGAATACTACTCAGCTATAAAAACGAATGAAATACTGCCATTTGCAACAACATGGATGGACCTCGAGAGAATTATATTAAGTGAAACAAGTCAGGCACAGAAAGAGAAATACCACATGTTCTCACTTATTGGTGGGAGCTAAAAATTAATATATAAATTCACACACACACATACACACATACACACACAAACCGGGGGGGGGGGAAGAAGATATAACAACCACAATTATTTGAAGTTGATACAACAAACAAACAGAAAGGACATGGTTGGGGGGGAGGGGGGGAGGGAGAAGGGAGGGAGGTTTTGGTGATGGGGAGCATTAATCAGCTACAATGTATATTGACAAAATAAAATTTAAAAAAAAAAAAAAAAAGAAAGTATTTAAAAAAAACAAAAACAAAAACAAAAAAAACAAAAAAAAAAAACAAAAAAAAAAAAAAAAAAAAATGAAAAAGGCGAGATTACAACTGATTCATCTGAAATACAAGGAATCATTCGAGACTACTATTAACAACTATACGCCAACAAATTTGAAAATCTGGAGGAAATGGATAAATTTCTGGACACACACAAGCTCCCAAAACTGAACCGTGAAGACGTAGAAAATTTGAACAGACCAATAACAATAAAGGAGATTGAAGCTGTTATCAGAAGGCTCCCAACAAAGAAAAGCCCAGGACCAGATGGATTCACAGCAGAATTTTACCAAACATTCAAACAGGAATTGACACCGATTCTTTACAAACTATTCCAAAAGATTGAAACGGACGCAAATCTCCCAAACTCATTCTATGAAGCAAACATCATCCTGATACCAAAACCAGGTAAAGATATAACCAAAAAAGAAAACTACAGGCCGATATCCTTGATGAATATAGATGCAAAAATCCTCACTAAAATACTAGCAAACAGAATACAGCAACACATATGTAAAATTATTCATCACGATCAAGTGGGATTCATCCCAGGGATGCAAGGTTGGTTCAACATATGCAAATCAATAAATGTGATACACCATATTAATAAACTCAAACACAAGGACCATATGATCATCTCTATAGATGCTGAAAAAGCATTTGATAAAGTTCAGCACTCATTCATGACAAAGACCCTCTATAAGTTAGGTATAGAGGGAAAGTATCTCAACATAATTAAAGCCATATATGCCAAACCCACAGCCAATATCATCCTGAATGGGGAAAAGCTGAAAGCTTTTCCTTTAAGAACAGGAACTAGATAAGGATGCCCACTCTCACCACTCCTATTCAACATAGTGTTGGAAGTACTAGCCAGAGCAATCAGAGAAGAGAAGGAAATAAAGGGCATCCAGATTGGAAAAGATGAAGTCAAACTGTCCCTGTTTGCAGATGACATGATCCTATATATCGAACAGCCTAAAACCTCTACAAAAAAACTGCTGGAATTGATAAATGATTTCAGCACAGTAGCAGGATACAAAATCAACACACAAAAATCAGTAGCATTTCTTTTCTCCAATAGTGAACATGCAGAAAGAGAAATCAAGAAAGCCTGCCCATTTACAATAGCCACCAAAAAAATAAAATACTTAGGAATTGAGTTAACCAAGGAGGTGAAAAATCTCTATAATGAGAACTACAAACCACTGCTGAGAGAAATTAGAGAGGATACAAGAAGATGAAAAGATATCCCATGCTCTTGGATTGGAAGAATCAACATAGTGAAAATGTCCATACTCCCCAAAGTGATATACAAATTCAATGCAATCCCCATCAAAATTCCAAAGACATTTTTCTCAGAAATGGAAAAAACTATCCAGACATTTATATGGAACAATAAAAGACCACGCATAGCCAAAGCAATGCTCAGCAAAAAAAATAAAGCGGGAGGCATAACACTACCTGACTTTAAGCTATACTACAAAGCTATAATAACCAAAACAGTATGGTACTGGCATAAAAACAGACACACTGACCAATGGAATAGAATAGAGAATCCAGAAATCAACCCACACACTTACTGTCAGCTGATCTTTGACAAAGGCACCAAGCCTATTCAGTGGCGAAGGGACTGCCTCTTCAGCAAATGGTGCTGGGATAACTGGATATCCATATGCAGGAGAATGAAACTAGATCCATACCTCTCGCCGTATACTAAAATCAACTCAAAATGGATTAAGGATTTAAATATGCACCCTGAAACAATAAAACTTCTTAAAGAAAACATAGGAGAAACACTTCAGGAAATAGGACTGGGCACAGACTTCATGAATACGACCCCAAAAGCACGGACAACCAAAGGGAAAATAAACAAATGGGATTATATCAAACTAAAAAGCTTCTGCACAGCAAAAGAAACAATTAACAGAGTTAAAAGACAACCAACAGAGTGGGAGAAAATATTTGCAAAATATATATCTGACAAAGGATTAATATCCAGAATATATAAGGAACTCAAACAACTGTACAAGAAGAAAACAAGCAACCCAATTAAAAAATGGGCAAAAGAGCTAAGTAGGCATTTCTCTAAGGAAGATATACAAATGGCCAACAGACATATGAAAAAATGCTCAACATCACTCAGCATCCGGGAAATGCAAATCAAAACCACATTGAGATACCATCTAACCCCAGTTAGGATGGCTAAAATCCAAAAGACTATGAACGATAAATGCTGGCGAGGCTGCGGAGAAAAAGGAACTCTCATACATTGTTCGTGGGACTGCAAAATGGTGCAGCCTCTATGGAAAATGGTATGGAGGTTCCTCAAACAATTGCAGATACATCTACCATACGACCCAGCTATCCCACTGTTGGGAATATACCCAGAGGAATGGAAATCATCAAGTCGAAGGTATACCTGTTTCCCGATGTTTATCGCAGCACTCTTTACAATAGCCAAGAGTTGGAACCAGCCCAAATGCCCATCATCGGATGAGTGGATATGGAAAATGTGGTACATCTACACAATGGAATACTACTCAGCTATAAAAACGAATGAAATACTGCCATTTGCAACAACATGGATGGACCTTGAGAGAATTATATTAAGTGAAACAAGTCAGGCACAGAAAGAGAAATACCACATGTTCTCACTTATTGGTGGGAGCTAAAAATTAATATATAAATTCACACACACACACACACAAACCGGGGGGGTGGGAAGAAGATATAACAATCACAATTATTTGAAGTTGATATGACAAGCAAACAGAAAGGACATTGTTGGGGGGGAGGGGGGGAGGGAGAAGGGAGGGAGGTTTTGGTGATGGGGAGCAATAATCAGCCACAATGTATATCGACAAAATAAAATTTAAAAAAATTGAAAAAAAAATAAATAAAAAACAAACAAACAAACAAACAAACAAACAAAAACCCAAAAAGATATGTTGAAGTTCTAGCCCTGGAACTTCAGAATGTGACCTTATTTGGAAATAGGGCCTTTGTGGATAAAATTAGTTAAATTAAGAGGAGGTCATACTAGAGAAGGGTGGGCTCCTAATCAAATAATACCAATGTCCTCATAAGAAGAGGAGAGAGAGAGACACACACAGGGAGAAGACAGCCATGTGATGATAGTGGCAGAGACTGGAGTGAGGCGTCTACAAGCCAAGCAATGCCAAGGATTTTAGGGAAACATCAGAAGCTAGAAGAAGCAAGGAAGGATTCTTCCCCACAGGTTTCACCGGGAAACCTACTGATACCTTGATTTTGGACTTCTGGTCTCCAGAAATATGACAATATATTTCTGTAGTTTTAAGCCACTCATTTGTGGTTTACTACAACATTCCTAGGAAACTAATTTTGAGTGTTTTGGGGGAAAAGGTTGCTATACTAAAAAATTTTTTTCTGACATGTGGTGTAACTTTTCCAAAGCTATTTTGTTGAAAATTATTGACTGAAAAGTTGTTTCATGTTAAATGACAGTAAATCTTAAAAGCAGTCAGTTACATAATAGACTTTGTGTTTGGTTTTCAGTTTTACTATTATATGCCAAAGTATAGTTTTTTGTTTTTGTTTTCAATTTATCCTTCTTATGGTTAAATGGATTTTTAAAATCTGGATTGATGTCTTTCAGCTGTGGAAAATTCTTGGTTATTATCTTTTCAAATCTTTCTTCTCCCAATTGTTTCCATCCTCTTCTGGGCAACTGCACATAGTGTGAGACCTTTTCCTTCCCTCTCATATGTCTCTAACCATCTTTCCTGGATTTTTCATTCTTTTCTCTCTATGTTTTTGTTTAGAAATTGATCTGTCTTCTAGGTGACCAATTGTGTTTTTTACTATTTCTAACCTGTTGTTAAACTATTGCATTTTAAATATCAGATGTGTTTTTAATTCTAGAATTTCCATTTGATTATTTTATTGATTCCAAATTTGTGGTGAAATTCTCCATTTTAATATAGTTTCTCCACTGTCTTCTATCTTTCCTATTAATCATAGTTCTTTTAAAGGCCTTGTCTGCTGAAGCAATATTTGAATCACTTGTGAGTCTACTTTTATTCTTGAGTGAAAAAGAGTGCATTTTTCTCATGGTTTTCATTCTTATAGTAGTGCTTCTTGCCATGCCTACTAATTTTGATTTAATATCAGACATTGTTTATAAAAACTGTGGCTTATGCAGATGATAATGTCTTCCACTAGAAGAGTGCTCACTTATTTTCTGCTAGGCAGAGAGTAGAGGCTGAACACATTGATCACATTGGGGACTGAGCTGGGCTAAGGCTGAGTTACGTTTTTTAATTTTTTTATGTTTTTAAAGCCGCAGCTGCTTTTTTTTTTTTTTTTTTTTTTACTCCTGATCCTAGGATATAGTTCTATAGGGCTTTGAACTAAGTGTCTGGTGTATTCACTGAAAACCCTTTTACTGGTGTGTCCTTAGTACTAATCTGTAGTCTTGGAAACATTCTTTTTCTTTCTTTGCCTCTTAATTGTTTAACTTTATTACTATTGCACCACTTATACAATTGCAACATTTTTTTTCCCAGAGGTTTCTGCCTCCAGCCTTAAATACCTTCAGAATTGGGCAAACATCCTGAGAGAGATACTGGCCATGTTTTGAGACATCTCAAGTCTCCATTTTTGTCACCCTAATTCTATAGCACTCTCTGACAGATTCCCAGTCTCTTGCCTGAGCCCAGAGTTAGCAAATATACCCAAAGGAATAAAGTAGCTTCAGATAATCAGCTCACCTTTCTGAAGTTCACCCTTTGGAATTTTAACTTCCATAGTACAAATAGCTTCCTCTGATCTTGATTATTATAAACATTGTTTTATCTGGCTTTTTAAGTTTCTTTCTTTCTTTTTTTTTTTGTGGTGACTTTACTTTGCCACAAGCTACTCTATCCTATCTAGAATTGGAAGTCTTCTTGTTTAACTTTTTAAATGACCTTTTATAGCAGTATTATTATTATCATTATTTTTAATGTTATAGAATGTTTATTGGTGGCATGTTAGTCAATAGTTTGTTCAGAGAAATTCAATAGACAGCAATTATGGGCAGCTATTTCAAGTCAAATTTTGAACATTTAGTTACATTATAAATCTATATCATTATCCTGTTTTATTGTTTGTTTTACAGTATGGATTGTATATTCTGTTGTCATTTTGTTTTACTGTAAATAACTTTAAGTATATTATACTCCTAATACTACAGTATTATTTTTTGATTTAATTGAAAAAAATCACATGCAAGTCAGTTTTACTCTTTACAAGCAAAGTAGACAGTTTACGACTTGAGTTATAATTATGACTTTGCTATAATGGCCACATTGGGAAAGATTGGAATCCAAAGACCAGATGAAACCACTAGTTGGAAAAATCTTCATAAATGTTACCAAAAATATCCAAGTGCAGGAGTCCCAAATATGAGAACATCTCAGCATTTTGGTACGGAAAATAATTTAGATATTTGGTGGGAGGCTAGGTAGACTGACTTGGAGGTAGATGGGAGCCCTGTAATAAAGCCCAGGTCTAGAAACAGTATTCTATCACCTAGGATGCTTGAAAGGGAAGATAGGGACCTAAGTCTTGGGGAACAGAAGGATTGAAAAGTAAGGCAGAGATTTACATCCTTTGAACAAAAGACAAGGGGTTGTCCAGAGAAAAAAGGCAAAAGCCCATCATCGATCTAACCATGGGAAAGTTGACTTGAACTGGTGATTTCCTGAAGCCTAGGCTCCTTATATTTCTGCTCCTTTAGTACCTGATTGGCCTCAATCTTGGGAAGGCCTGAAATTCTCTGTTGAGAAGGCCCTTCTCTTTTCTATCCCTGCCCAGCTAACAGTGTTATATTTCAAGTTTTTCCTCTTCCTTGGTGCTTTTATTGACCCACTTCTCATCAACTTTCCTTGACTAAATCGATCATTCATCCTTTGTTTTGCCATTGAATAAACTTTTGCATAGGTTCTTTCACACTTTTTCTTTTTCTTTATGTAAGTCGTGGTGATTTATTAATACACAAAGAGTGATAAAAAGCAGAGAGATAGTTGGATCATGTTAATGACTAGAGACATGAAGCTGTGATGGATTAATATCTGCATTTTGGGTAGACTGAGCAATAAAAGTTTTGTCAGCTGGTAAGAAAAGGGGAGAGATAAGAAAAGAGATGCCGAGAAGTGAAGTATTGGTTTAATGCTGGCCAAACCTAAAGTCACCGCTCATTGTGTTTGATTCCTGAGATACAAAATCAAGTGCTTTAAAGTCGGCTGCTATTCTGCATTATTATCATTCCCTATTTTTTTTTTTTTAAGAATTTATTATCAGTCTTAGAGGTTTTCAGTGTTAAAAATGATGAGGTGCTTCAGGTTACTTTTGAAGGCATTGAGCGTATTTAGACTGGAGAAGACTTCAATAGACCTGAGAGCTATCTTAAAATATCATGGCTTCTCTCCTTTGACTGTAGACTTGGCAAGAGGCATGATTAGAATTGCTTGGAAGAATTTATAGAATGAGAGATTTGATCTCATGACAAATGTAGCAGATAAATTAAAAACGTATTGTGCAGAACCACCTATGGAGATATGAATCATGCCTTGTTTTATGAATTCTATGTGCATTCTTAAAAGATGAAAACAATTTTCCCCTTTCTTCTTCCAAAAGTAGCCAGAACTTTTTTTGAAATCCAAGTTTTTGTTACTCAAGGAAAAACTAATAAGTCAAGGCTCTGGGAAGCAAATATAGTCAATTGTCCAAGAAGGGGGAAGGATATAAGCCGTGTGCTTAGTCTTAAAAGGTTGGCCTAGAGCCATACTAGGAAAGAGAGGATAGTGTATTTTCTGGTAAACTTGGTTTCTGAAGCCTCTGTGAATGCACAAGCTTCAAGATGGCAGAACCTCAGAGGTTGTAGCTGGTGAGAGGCAGTGTCTGGGGCCCAGGAAAGATCTACCATGGTCACTTGAGCTGCCAAACCCTCAATGGAATTATAGATGTTAGGACCCAGTTCATATAGAGCCATTGCACTGGGCAGAAAGTGGAGGAAAAAAAGGCAGCATGACTGAGAGATCATATCTGATTTTCACTTCAAAATAAATTGTGTGTGTGTGTATCATCTATTTACAGGTGTTTGGGTAGGAATGTTTATATTTTCCCATGAAATGATCAATAGTGACTTTCTTGCCAATCTTGATGAATTTTTAAAATTTGATTTTCTCAATTTCATAAATATGAAATTATTTGTGTTCAATATTTTGTAACAGTTCATTCTACCTCAAATGGAATTTTTTTATATGACCAGAGTTTTTATTTTTATTTGCATAATTTCAGTGAATAGTTTTGCCTTCAAAACAATTAGCTGATATCAAATGGAATTTTTAAACAATTGCATCAGTCCAAAAGTGGAGTTGAATGTGTGGGAAATTACTAAGTTTCCTGTCACTGAATCTAGTCAGAGACTATCTTTCAGGAACATTGTAAGAAAGAATCCTACATTGGTTAGGAGATTAAAACATTTTTATTTTTTTCATATTTGTATCTCCAGTGTGTAGGAAAGTACATAACAATCATGATGAAAATATATGTCAACGACAGGAGGTGGGGCAAAATGGCAGACTATAGGTGCCCAGGGCACATTCCTCCCACAGAAAAGGACCAGAGTAGTTAACAGACAGCTAAATATTGATGGAGCATCTGTGTGAGAGTGCAGGACTGCAGCAGGAGACTGGTGAGATCCCCATGGAGCACGAAAGCCCAGGATGGCATAGAGAAGAGAGAGAAGCACACCATGTCTCTGACACTGGGATTGGTGCAGGAAGAATTTTTTCTTGTGGGGAAAAGACAGGCAGAGGACACACACCAATCCCCATCCTAACTGCAGAGGCCCACAGATGCTTTGGCAGGGCAAGTCCGGAGCCAAGTGTGAGGAGCAGCCTAGAATATATACACTGCATCACTCCAGAACAGTATCACAAACTGTGCACTCCCCACCCTCCACCCTTGGGACACAAGCCGATGCAGTATGGTGCCATCTTGAAACCAGAGTCTCTGAGGTAGAGCGCCTTGCCCTGGGGCCAGTAGTAGCCTTGGTGCTTTCCCAGCCTTAAGGCTCTGCCTTCATCCCAGTGCACTCACATAAGAGGCTACAATGCCCTGGTCCCAGCAGTTTGAAGCCTGGGCTCACAGGCTGTGACTCTAGTTCTGCAGTCTGGGAAACCAAACCTAGTCCTGCTTAAGCAGACTATCCCCCGTTCTTCCCCTTAACCCCAGCCCCACCAACTGATTGAGTTGTGTGTGCCTGAGCCCCTTAACCTGGAAGACACCTCATGGGTCTCTACCTTAACAAATATGTCCTCAGGCTGGTGGAAATAAAATGCAACTGCCCCTCCCAGAGAAGGGACCAAGCAGTTCTGTCCCGAACAGTCCTGCCAAGTGGCGAGAGACATTACCAACAGTCCCAGAAGTGGCTGCACTGGCCCCTTTACTGCAGGCCTGCCTAGCAGCTCTGCCCACTGCCCAGAAGCAGCTTGTCAGGTCACTTCACTGCAAGCCTGCCTAGTGGCCTCACCCACTTCCCAAAAGCAGGTGACAGGTCATTTCACTGTAGGTCTGCCTACTGGCCCCAGCCACTGCCCAGAAGCAGCTGGACAGAACACTTCACTGAAAACCTGCCTAGAGGCCTCACCAACAGTTTGAGACACAGCAGGACAGGTTCTCCTCACTGCAGGCCTGACTAGTGGCTCTGCCCGTTACCCAGAAGCAGCTGGATAAGCCCTCTCACTGTGGGCTGGCCTGGAGGCCTCACTCACTTCCTGAGAAGCAGCTCAGCAGCTCCACCCTTGGCAGGCCAGCTTCTGAACTGCAGAGGGAAACACAACCTTGCATTGGGCATCAGGAAGTGGCACAGCAGAAGGGTCACTGGCAGACAGGCACTCAGTTAGCCAAGACAAGTGCACCCATATCCCTGGCTCAGAGAAATAACTAAGCTATCATGCCCCTGGAAAAGCTGCCTCCTGGGTCTTTGAGCCATCGCGTGCACATGCATCCAAGTGAGAAACAGCTTGTCTGACTGCCCCTGGTGGGCCCAAACCTAGTAAGAGAAGCAGCACAATGCCACTGGCATTCCAGTTTTGGAGACCCTGACATACCATATGCCCACACCCCTAGCCCTAGAAACAGTCTGACAACTGTATCCCCAGTGAACCAGTTCCTGATATGACTGACCCACAGGGTGCCTATATATATACCCCCAGCTTATGAGCCAACCCAGTGATACCTTCCCTGGCAAAGCTGTGCCACCACTGCCACAAACCTCACAAGCACAGGTCACTGAGTCACTCACAGATGTAGTGAAAGTGAATTACAGCTGAAGAAACTACAGAGATTCTACAGTACTGCAAACATCCTGAGCAAAATAATTGCATTCTACCCAGTTGACACCCTTGGAAACATTTGCAGGTGAAAGTCTTTTCCCATATGAGACACTCTACAAGACTGAAAAATGTGACTTTCCACCAGATGCACAGATATCAACACAGGGAAACAGGAAACATGAAAAAACAAGGTAGCATGACACCACCAAAAAACACAAAATAATTCCGTAGTAATTGATTCTTTGTGATAGAGAGTTGACAATTTCTGACTTGCCAGAAAAGAAATTCAAACTAATAATCGTAAGGAAACTCACTATGATAGAAGAGAATACAGACAAACAGTTAATGAAAAGCAAGAACAAACTAATCCCAAAATAAGTAGAAGACAAGAAAAAAATGAAAATCAGAGCAGAAATAAATAAATTTGAGACTAAAAATACAATACAAAAAATCAATTAAACAAAAAATTTGTTCTTTGAAAAGATAAACAAAATTGACAAAACATTAGCCAGACTAACCAAAAACAAACAAACAAAAAAACCCCCCAGAAAAGACCAAAATAAATAAAATCAGAAATGCAAATGGAGACATTACAACAGATAGCACCAAAATACAAAGAATCATCCAAGACTATTATAAACAACTATATGCTAATAAATACAAAAACCTGGAAGAATGGATAAATTCCTGGACACTTATGCCCTACCAAGACTGAGCCAAGAAGAAATAGAAAACCTAAATAGACCAATAACAAACAACAAAAGAGAATCAGTGATAAAAGTCTCCCAAAAAAGAAAATCCTAGGACCAGCAAGTTTTACAGTTGAATTCTACCAAACATTTAAAGAAGAACAAATACCAGCACTTCTTAAACTATTTCAAAAAATTGAAGCAGATAGAATTCTTCTAAGCTCATATTATGAGGCAAGCATCATCCTGATACCAATACTGGCAAGGACACAACAAAGAAAGAACTACAGGCCAATATTCCTAATGAACACAAATGCAAAAATCCTCAATGAAATACTAGCACACCAAATCCAACAGCGCGTCAAAAAAATTGTATACCATGATCAAGTAGGATTTATCCCAGGGATGCAAGGATAGTTCAACACATGTCAAACAAATTACTAAATGTAGTATATCACATGAACAGAATGAAAGAAAATAAAATGACCATCTTGATATATGTAGAAAATGCACTTGATAAAATTCTATATCCCCTCATGATAAAGACTCTCAACAAATTAGGTATGGAAGGAAAGTATATTAATACAATAAAGCCTACATATGACAAACCCACAGCTAATACCCTACTGAATGGGAAAAGTGGAAAGCTTTCCTCCTAAGAACTGGAACAAGAGGAGGAGGCCCACTCTCACCACTCTATTCAATATAGTACTGGAAGTCCTAACCTGAACAATTGGGCAAGAGAAAGAAGTAAAGGGCATCCACATTGGAAAGGAGGAAGTCAAGTTGTCCGTGTTTGCATATGATGTGATTTTATATGGAGAGAATCCTAAGGACTCTACCAGAAAACTCCTAGACCTGATAAGCAAATTTGTTAAAGTTGCAGGATACAAAATCAACATACAAAAATCAGGAGCATTTTTATATACCAACAATGAACTAGCAGAATAAGAAATCAAGAATGCTATCCCATTTAAAATAGCAACAACAACAACAGCAACAACAACAACAACAACAACAACAACAAAATACCTAGGAATAAATTTAACCAAGAAGATGAAAGATCTCCGCAATGAAACCTATAAAACACTGATTAAAGAAATTAAAGAAGACATAAAAACAAGGAAAGACATCCCATGCTCATGGATTGAAAGAATCAATATTGTCAAAATGACTATACTCCCCAAAGTCATCTACAGATTCAATGCAATCCCCATCAAACCACCAATGACACACTTCACAGAAATAGAAAATGCAAATAAAAAATTTATATGGAACAACAAGAGACTCCAAATAGCAAAAGCAATCTTGAGCAAAATGAACAAAGTTGGGGTATTACACTCCCTAACTTCAAAATATTTGACAAAATGATAGTTCATGGTACTGGCACAAAAACAGACATGTAGACCAATGGACTAGAATAGAGAATTCATAAATAAGTCCATGTACCAACAGTCAACTGATTTTTGACAAAGGAGCCCAGAACATATGTTGGGGAATGGACCGTCTCTTCAATAAATGGTGCTGGGAAAATTGGAGATCCATATGCAGAAGAATGAAACTAGACCCCTATCTCTCACCATATACCCAAATCAACACAAAATGGGTTAAAGACTTAAATGTAAGACCCCAAACTAAAAACTTCTAGGAGAAAACAAAGGGGAAACACTTCAGGCCATAGATATGGGTAAAGACTTTATGAATAATACTTCAGCAGCACAGGGAACAAAAGCAAATATTAACAAATGGGATTATATCAGACTAAACAGCTTCTTCACTGTGAAGCAAGCAATCAACAGAGCAAAAAGACAACCTGAAGAATGGGAAAAAATATTTGCAAACTATGCATCCAACAAGGGATTAATATCTAGAATTTACAAAGAACTCAAACAACTCAATCTTAAGAAAACAACCTGATTAAAAATTGGCAAAGGAACTGAATAGATATTTTTCAAAAGAAGATATCCATATGGCCCACACACATATGAAAAAATGCTCAACATCACTAATCATCAGAAGAATGCAAATCGAAACCACATTGAGATATCATCTCATACCAGTTAGATCAACTATTATCAAAAAGACAGGAAATAAATGCTGGCAAGGATTTGGAGAAAAGGGAACTCATATATTGTTGGTGGGAATGTAAATTAATACAGCTACTAAGGAAAACACTATGGTGATTTCTCAAACAACTGCAGACAGAACTACCTTTTGATCCAGCAGTCCCACTTCTGGGTATATACCCAAAGGAATGGATAACAACAAATCAAAGGGACACCTGCACTCCCATATTTATTTATTGCAGCTCTATTCACAATAGCCAAGAGTTGGAACCAACCTAAATGTCCTTCCACAGATGATTAGATGAAGAAAATGTGGTATATATACACAATGGAATACTACTCAGCCATAAAAAAGCAAAAATTCTGCCATTTACAGCAAAATGGATGAGCTTGGAGAAAATTGTAAGTGAAATAAGCCAGGCACAGAAAGAGAAATATCACATTGTCACTCATAAGTGGAATGTAAAGATGCTGATCTCATAGAAATAAAGAGTAGAATAGTGGTTACCAGAGCTTGGTAAAGGAAGTGGGGAAGAGAAATGCGGCAAGTGTGGTCAATGGATACAAAATTGTAGAGAAATAGGAAGAATAAGATCTAGTGTTCTATAGCAATTTAGGAAGACTACAGTTAACAACAAAGTATATGGTGTATCTTTGAATAGCTAGTCAAGATGATGTTGAATGTTCCCCACACAAAGAAGTGACAAATGTTTGAGGTGATGGATATACCAAGCATCCTGATATGATCATTGCACCCAGTATGAATGTATCCAAATATTATATTGTACTCCATAAATATGTATTATGATTATCATGGGTCAATTAAGAAAAATAAATTAAAAAGAAAAAAAGGAGAGAAATAGAGAGTAGAATAGAGGTTACCAGAGGTGGGGTGGGGGGAGGGGAACGGGGGGTGGGGAGAAGGGAAAGGTTGGTAGACTGATACAAATTTATAAAGTTAGTTAGACAGGAAGAATCAGTTTTGTTTTCCTAGGGTGACAATAGCTAATAATTTTGTATTGTATATTCCAAGATAGCCATAAAAGAAGATCTTGAATTTTATAACCAAAAGGCATGATAAATGTTTAGGTAATAGACATACTAACTATTCTGATTGGATTATTATACAATATATGCACATAAAAAACAATAAAGTGTACCCCATAAACATGTACAATGAAAAAACAAATTTAAAAAATTGAAGAAATGCATTAATTAGTAGATGTATTAAAGTGACTTTCCCCCATCCCTTGTGGGCATTAGATGATTATATGGCTGATCTAAACAGTTATTAGAATGTAATTTATATGAATGCTATTTCAAGCAATTTATATATTTCTAGGGAAGATTAAAGAAATCAATACTTAAACCTATTCATTTCACTTGCAATGACAGTTCTTACTGATGCTACAAAACAGTCTATTGCTAGTGCTCCCTCAGATTAGAAGCCCGCTTGCTAAGAACTCATGTGTGACTTGTAGCTCCTCTAATTTTTGCCCCTCTTCTCAGCACTGAGTTGCTGACTGCTTGCCTTTTTTGCTCATTTGCCACAGCATCATTGTCATCTGGATTAGGTGATTCTTTTTCTCATTCAAATAATTATATGTGGGCTTTTCCTATCCAAGTGTGACCCTCATGCCAGAGCATAAAGTGGAAACATTTCCTCATTTTGATCTTTATGTGTTCTTTAAACACTAAAACGAAAACCCAAATGAACTAAAAAGATGTACATTTTTCAATCATTGTACCTTCAGAGACAATATTCAGGGATGGCTGATCAGACCATCAATGCATGTTCCTTGTCTGACTTCATACTTATAGCTCTCTGTCTATTGACAGAAGTGTGGTTTGTCTTTCTCTATGCTTTCTGCAGCGTACTGCTGTAGTGGGTATTTAACTCAGATTGAGCAATGTAAAGTTGGAAAAGAACTGGCCTGGGAATTCTGGCTGGAGTTAGGTAACTTGCCCTTCAATTCAACTAGATGGATCTGATGGTCCATTCTGTCTCAAACATTCTGTGATTCTACTATACATTTGACACATTGCATCTGCAATTTAAAACAAACACTAAAAAAAAAAAAACCTTGGGCATACTATATTTTGAGATAGAAAATGGCTTTCCAACACCTTGGGTAATTTTTTTTTTAACTGAATATATTTCGATTTTGAAAATCTGGTTCAAATTGTACATGTTAGCATTTGTACGTTGCAGCGGTACAATATTATTTCTTTTTCTAAATTCCATCATGCTTCTTGTTTTGAGTGAACAGTTCTACTTTAGAAAATACTTTGCTAAATATTTTTCATTCACATTAACATAAATGTGTCTTCCTTTGAGAATTCTCTGGATAATGCAGGAACGTGACATTTGGTCCACTACAGTTATTCTGATTTTTTTTTTTTGTAACTGGAGTTTGTGATGGTAAGTATATGGTGGGTGGAGTCTGTATATACTAATGCTTACAGCCAGAGGAGAAGATAGCTGTGGGGATATTTTTTGGCAAAACACTTTAGAAAAATCCATCTCTCTATCCTGTTCTGAAATTACTCCAGAAAGTCATCCAAGTTTGTTTGAACATATTCAGGGAAAGTAAATTTACTATGTCTTAATGCTCCATTTTCATTTCAGAAAGCTCTAATTGTTAGAAAACTTTCCCTTTCATTCAGCTAAAATCTGCCTCTCTTGAACTTCTATACTTCATTTTTAGTTCTAAAATTTGGAGCTATCCAGGATAAATTTAATGTCACTTCTACATAACAGTCTTTTGGCAGTTATAAGGCCTTTGTGCCTCTTCTTCCTGCTTTCTTTTTTAAGACTAAACAAATGTCTTCAGTTCCTTACCATTTTGGTCACCCTCTGGAGGCACTTCAGTTTGTCCATATCATTTTTCTTAACTTTTTATTGTGAGATAATGATAAATTCACAGGAAGTTGCAAAGAAATATACAGGAAAGTCCTGTGCACCCTTCACTCATCGTCCCCAATGTTAACACATTGCGTAATTATAGTACAATGTCAAACCCAGGACACTCACATTGGTACAAACCATGGAGGTTATTCAGATTTTACCAGTTACACAAGCATGCCCGTGTGTGTGTACATGTGTCTGTATAACACTGTAAAATTTTATCATATGTGTAGCTTTGTGTAACCACTGTCACAATCAAGATACTTAACTGTCCCATCACCTCAGGAATCCTTTATGCTACCCTTTTAACCACACCTCCCCTCTCTCTCCATCCCTAATTCCTGAACACTGCTAATCTATTCTCTGTCTCTATAGTCATGTTATTTCAAAGTGTTTTACAAATATTCATATTTTTAAAAAACTGACACAAAATTAAGAACTACAGTTGTCCCTTGATATTTATAGGGGGTTGGTCCCAGGACCCCTGTGGATACCAAAATCAACAGATGCTCAAGTCCCTGATATAAAATGGTATAGTATTTGTATATAAACTATGCACATTCTCTTGTATACCTTAAATCATGTCTAGATTACTTATAATACCTAATACAATGGAAATGCTATGTAAATAGCTGTTATAGTATATTTTAAAATTTATATATTTTTTATTGATTTTATTTTTATATTTTACCATTTTTTTTCCCCAAATATTTTAAGTCTGTGGTTGAATCCACAACCCGCAGATATAGGAAAGCCAAATGTATCTCTTACTCTTGACACCAGGTAGGCAGTTCCTGATTTATAAATATTTGATTTATATGAGAGCAACCTTGTATAGAGAAGCCTGAATTGAGAACCCCTATTTCCTCAGGAGGCAGTATTGTTCCTGGGGTCAGGTTCTAAGAAATGATTCTTTTAGTTCCTTGCCCAAATCAGGGCTGACTCCCTTGTCTACACTAAACCTTTGATTTTTAATACTTTAAAAGCAAAACAAAAGAAAGTAAATAAGCAAAAAACAGTAAGGCAGAAATTTTAGTACCCAAAAGAACAAGGGTTTTTCAGTCCCTGCTTGTGAAATCTTTTAAAACTTCATACATCCGAGCCATTCTGGACCTCCTAGCCTTTTGTGAGGAGGACACAGTTCTATTTATCCGTAGTTCAGTGGTGTTGCTCCAATGTTCAGGGCCTTTAATAACTTTTTCTAGAGCAGATAACAGTTATGTGCTGACATCAAATTAGAACTCTATCACTTCATTTAAGGAGAATTAGCAGCAATGAAAAACAAGCTGGAAAAAGATTTCTCACACAAACCTTGTAATCATTGAGTACTAATGTTTTTGCTGACCACGACAGTGTAGGGGCCAAGAAAAAACTTTCTTTTCACTCCTGAAGTTTCCCTAAAATAATCAACTGTCAAGATTCAATATATATGAAGAAAAGGCATAACAAATTTTATTTTAATGTGCTGGGGAGGGAGAGGAATCTCAAGAGAGTGATTTACCAAGTGGGAGACTCAACGGGCCTGGAGAACATACAATAGACTGGGACAAAATCTGTTGGGCCTGCAGAACACACAATGACTGGTAAATGATTCTCTTCAAAATACTGAATGGGACTGAAATAGAAGACAATGGTCTGTGACAAAAGTCTTTCCAGGTGTGTTGACAGACTTCAGTCTTTCTTCTTGTGATATGAATTGAGTTAATGAAAACTCAGAGAAAGAACCAAAAGTAATAACGGTTTTCTTCTTTGATGGGTCTGAACTTTAGGCAGAAAAGAGAACAGATTTATCCTGTGCTTTGGAGAAAGAGGATTGAGAGAGGTGGGGGAGTGGGAGTAAGGGAGTGTTGCCCAGGAATGTCTTTCTAAAGGATCTGAGAAACATCGCTTTGAAATGTAATAATTAAGAAAGATAGAGCACCTATCTCACAGTCTCTGTGGGAGGGTAGAAGCTTAACTTCAATAGTGCCAAGTAGCAGATATAGATGGCCTAATCACCTTGACCCACCTCTGTGCTAATGTCCTATGGTACTTTTCCACTAGCTTACCCCAGTGCTTAAAAACTCTCCCACCTTTTGTTTCAGCACAGCTGAATTCAATCTCTTTCTCCTATTGAAATAGTCTTGAATAAAGTCTTCCTTGCATGTTTAATTTCATCTGATACATTTTTCTTTAACATTGCACTAAAGTAAATCTTTCTGAGAACATTGCACACATCTTTTGGTGAAACTAACTTGAGTATAATAGTTAACCACCATAATCTATGATTTTTATCTTTTTTTCTGGCAAAGTAGAAAATTACTAAATGTATGGTGATATCAGGGGGCTTTAGACTCATAAAGGGAAATTTGACCAGGGATTTCCCAGAACACAAATCCAGAATGAATAGATGTGGACAATTGCTTTCTCAAAAGCTCTTGGTAGTTTTCACCTCTGAGAGGCTGACATGTGTTCCTGGCATGCTCCATTGGAACCAAGTTTGATTTCTCTGTAGAAACTGTTTATAATTTTAGTTGGTTTTGGTCTCAGCTTAAATCAAAATGTCTAGGACACTTGGGGATCAAAACTGTCAGGGGCCTCTTCTGAGGACTGACAGATGACAGAGAACGCATGCTGAGGGGGGAATAGCCCGATTTGATGAATTTGCCTTGTTCCCTTTGAGACAGCCTTGTTCATTCATCTGATCACTTCTGACCATGTCCTCCACTCCCAATCTAATCCAAGCCTCCATCATCTCTACATGAACTGCAGAAATAGCCTCTTCACTGATCTCCATGCCTCCTCCTCTGCACCCTTGCTGTTTATTTTCCCCTCACATCCACTTTTAAAAATGCCCCTTAAAGGTTCTTTAGAAATGTCCCTCTTTCACTTTCAACTCCCCATTGACTTCTCAACATGTTCAAAATAAAATCCAGAGTTATCTCCAGGACTTGCAAAGCATCAGTGAGCAGGCCTCTTCTTTATGACTCTCTAAATGTGGGGCCTTCTTCTGTTTCCTTGAAACTACAAGGTCCAGTTCAGTCCAGCGAAGGGCCTTGGCACCACTGTTCTCTCTGATTGGAATGCTTCTTTCCCAGGTATTCGCTTTGCTCACACCGCCACCTTATTTAGGTCTCTGCTCAAATGTCACCTTCTCAAAAGACCCTCTCTAAAATTACACCCCATCATTCTCCTCCCCATTCCTGCTTTTTATCTTTCTTAGCACTTATTTATACCTATGGTTATAAAATGCTTATCTGTTTGTCTCTTTCCCCCACTAGTCTCTAAACATGAGGCCAAGAACTTTGTCTTGTGACTGTATCAGAAGTGTCCAGAATAGTGCCTGGCATTTGGCAGCATGATCATTTATTCGTATGATCAGTATTAATTACAGCCATCCTCTTACTTCTCTCACTTCCTGTCTTAGCCGCCGGCATCACCATGCTACTAACAGATCGAAACTTAAACACCACATTCTTTGACCCCACAGGGGGAGGAGACCCTATCCTGTATCAACACCTATTCTGATTCTTCGGACACCCCGAAGTCTACATCCTCATCCTCCCGGGCTTTGGAATAATTTCACATATCGTAACCTATTATTCAGGTAAAAAAGAACCCTTCGGGTACATAGGAATAGTTTGGGCTATAATATCCATAGGTTTCCTGGGCTTTATCGTCTGAGCTCACCACATATTCACAGTAGGAACAGACGTAGACACCCGAGCATACTTCACATCAGCCACAATAATCATCGCAATTCCCACGGGCGTGAAAGTATTCAGCTGACTAGCTACACTGCACGGAGGAAATATTAAATGGTCCCCCGCCATACTATGAGCCCTAGGCTTCATCTTCCTATTCACAATTGGAGGCTTAACAGGAATTGTACTAGCCAACTCGTCGCTTGATATCGTACTACACGACACATATTACGTAGTAGCACATTTCCACTACGTACTGTCTATGGGAGCAGTGTTCGCCATCATGGGAGGTTTCGTCCACTGATTCCCTCTATTCTCAGGCTACACCCTCAACACCACCTGAGCTAAGATTCACTTCACAGTTATATTTGTAGGCGTGAACCTAACGTTCTTTCCACAACATTTCTTGGGTCTATCGGGAATGCCACGACGATACTCTGACTACCCAGATGCATACACCATGTGAAACACAATCTCAACCATGGGGTCATTTATTTCTTTAACAGCAGTTATGCTAATAGTTTTCATGACATGAGAGGCTTTCGCGTCAAAACGAGAGGTCTCAACAGTAGAACTCCTCACCACAAACCTAGAATGACTACACGGCTGCCCCCCTACTTCCCACACATTCGAGGAACCAACATACGTGAAAACTCAACGAGAAAGGAAGGAGTTGAACCTCCCAAGAGTGGTTTCAAGCCAACCCCATAGCCCCTGTGACTTTCCCTACGGACGAGATATTAGTAAAAACATTACATGACTTCGTCAGAGTTAATTTATAGGCCTAAATCCTTTATGTCTCTGTGGCACGCCCACTACAACTAGGACTTCAAGACGCTTCCTCCCCCATCATAGAGGAACTACTATATTTCCACGACCACACCCTTATAATCGTATTCCTAATCAGCTCCTTGGTCCTTTATATTATTTCCCTAATATTAACCACAAATCTCACCCACACAAGCACTATAAACGCCCAAATGGTGGAAATCATATGAACTATTTTACCCTCTGTTATCCTGACTTCAATTGCCCTTCCATCACTACGAATCCTCTATATAACAGATGAAATCAACAACCCTTCCCTAACCGTCAAAGCCATAGGTCACCAATGATACTGAAGTTACGAGTATACGGATTATACGGACCTAAATGTTGACTCATACATAATCCCCACTTCCGACTTAAAACCAGGAGAAGTCGACAACCGAACAGTACTCCCAATAGAAACCCCAATCCGCATACTAATCTCATCCGAGGACGTACTGCACTCGTGAACCGTACCGTCAAGAGTACGGTTTTAGGTCTAAAAACGGACGCAATTCCAGGACGCCTGAACCAGACAACCCTGTCAGCAGCACGACCAGGTCTATTCTACGGCCAATGTTTGGAAATCTGCGGCTCAAACCACAGCTTCATGCCCATCGTACTTGAACTCGTCCCACTCAAATATTTTGAAACTTGATCCACCCTAACATCATAAACACATCGTGAAGCTAAACAGCATTAACCTTTTAAGTTAAAGAATGGAAGCACCCATCTTCCCACAATGAAATGCCACAACTAGATACCTCAACATGATCCATCTCTATTATATTTATAATCCTAACACTTTTCGTCGAACTCCAACTAAAATTCTCAAAATTTACCTACCCCCACAACCCCACAGAAAAACCCACCAAGCTGCCAAAACATACAAACCCATGAGAAAAAAAATGAACGAAAACCCATTCACTTCTTTTACAACCCCCACATTGATAGGCTTACCCATCGTAACCCTCATCATCCTCCTGCCCAGCACAATATGTCCTCTCCGCCCCTGCCTCATCAACAACCGCTTAACATCTCTACAAGTATGATTTATCCAACTTGCCCTAAAACAGCTAATGATAATCCACAACACTAAAGGACAATCATGATCCCTAATACTAATTTCACTAATCCTATTTATTGGCTCAACAAACCTACTAGGCCTACTACCCCACTCATTTACACCCACCTCCCAACTATCCCTAAACTTGGGCATAGCAATTCCCCTGTGAGCTGGAACAGTAATCCTAGGTTTCCGCAATAAAACGAAGAAATCTTTAGCCCATCTCCTGCCCCAAGGCACACCTACCCCTCTCATCCCTATACTTGTAATTATTGAAACCATCAGCCTTTTCCTCCAACCCGTAGCCCTGGCCGTACGATTAACAGCTAACATCACAGCCGGCCATCTACTTATACACCTCGTCGGAAACACCACATCAGTACTAATTTCTCTAAACCCTCCAACGGTCCCAATTATCCTCACCCTTCTCACCCTACTCACCATCCTCGAACTCGCTGTAGCCCTAATCCAAGCCTACGTATTTACCCTCCTAGTAAGCCTCTACCTACACGACAACACCTAATGAACCACCAAACTCACGCCTACCACATAGTCAACCCCAGCCCCTGACCACTCACAGGAGCCCTATCCACCTTACTCATAGCATCCGGCCTAACAATATGACTTCATTTCAACTCCAGCACCTTACTGGCCCTAGGACTACTAACTAACCTGTTAACCATGTACCAGTGATGACGAGATGTAGTACGAGAAAGCACCTTCCAAGGCCACCACACAACCACCGTACAAACAGGATTACGATACGGAATAATCCTCTTTATTACATCCGAAGTCTTCTTTTTCGCCGGATTCTTTTGAGCCTTCTACCACTCAAGCCTAGCCCCAACCCCCAACCTAGGAGGTTGCTGGCCACCAGCAGGCATCTGCCCCCTTAATCCCATAGAAGTTCCACTGCTTAACACACTAGTACTATTAGCCTCTGGAGTATCTATCACTTGGGCCCACCACAGCCTCATAGAAGGAAACCGCAAACACACAATCCAAGCCCTTCTCATCACAATCTCCCTGGGCATTTACTTCACACTCCTCCAAATCTCAGAATACCTCGAAGCTCCTTTCACCATTTCCGACGGCATCTACGGATCAACATTCTTTGTAGCAACAGGCTTCCATGGCCTCCATGTAATAATTGGATCTACTTTCCTCACCATCTGCCTCCTACGCCAACTAAAATTTCATTTCACATCCAAACACCATTTTGGCTTCGAAGCAGCAGCCTGGTATTGACACTTCGTAGATGTAATCTGACTGTTCTTATACATTTCCATTTACTGATGAGGGTCCTATTCTTTCAGTATCAGCTAGTACAATTGACTTCCAATCAATTAGATCTGGTCACAACCCAGAAAAGAATAATCAACCTAACACTAACCCTCTTTGTCAACTCAACACTAGCACTCCTGCTCATCACCATCGCCTTCTGACTCCCCCAAACGTACACCTACGCAGAAAAACTAAGCCCATATGAATGCGGATTCGATCCCGTAGGATCTGCCCACTTGCCATTCTCTATAAAATTCTTCCTGGTAGCTATAGCTATTACATTCCTCCTATTTGACCTAGAAATCACCCTACTACTACCACTTCCGTGAGCCACCCAAGTAAATGGCCTCAAACTAATACTTACCATTGCACTTATTCTGATCCTTACATTAGCACTAAGCCTAGCCTATCAATGATCCCCAAAAGGCCTAGAATGAGCCGAATATAGTAGTTAGTTTAACCAAAACAACTGGTTTCGACCCATTAAATTACGGCATCTCGTAACTACTAAATGCCTCCAATTTACATTAACATTATCCTGGCGTACGCCACATCCCTTGTAGGACTGCTAATATATCGGTCCCACTTCATATCTTCCCTATTATGCTTGGAGGGCCTAATACTATCCCTCTTCGTTCTAGCCACCACTCTAGCCCTAAACCTACACTTCACCTTATCCTATATCCTTCCCATCACTCTCCTAATCTTTGCAGGCTGCAAAACTGCCGTAGGCCTAGCACTCTTAGTAATGATCTCTGACACTTACAGCCTAGACCACGTACAAAACCTTAACCTTCTACAATGCTAAAACTCATCATCCCCACAATCATACTTATCCCCACCACATGATACGCCAACAACAACATAATCTGAATTAACTCAACGATCCACAGCCTGCTAATTAGTCTCATCACCCTTCTCTTCCTAAATCACAACAATGAAAACAGCACAACCATATCACCAAACTTCTTCTCAGACCCCCTATCACCCCCCCTCCTGATATTAACAACCTGACTCCTTCCCCTAATAATTATAGCAAGCCAACATCACCTCTCCAAAGAAACACTCACCCGAAAAAAACTATACATCACTACACTAACCTCACTACAAATTCTACTAATCATGACATTTACTGCCACAGAACTAATTATATTTTACATTATATTCGAAGCAACACTGATCCCAACCTTAATTATCATCACCCGATGAGGTAACCAACCAGAACGACTAAATGCAGGACTCTACTTCTTATTTTATACCCTCTTCGGCTCCATACCACTACTTATCGCACTAGTCCATATCCACAACTCCACCGGCTCCTTAAACCTACTACTACTCCAACACTGAACCCAAACACCCCTACCCCCATGATCCAACACCCTACTATGAATGGCATGCATAATCGCCTTCATGGTAAAAATACCACTCTACGGACTTCATCTCTGACTACCAAAGGCACACGTAGAAGCCCCCATCCCCGGATCCATAGTCCTCGCAGCCGTCCTCCTAAAATTAGGAGGATACGGAATAATACGAATTACCATCATTCTAAACCCCCCTACAAGTTCCGCAGCCTACCCCTTTCTTATCCTCTCCCTATGAGGAATAATCATGACAAGCTCCATCTGCCTGTGCCAAACAGACCTAAAATCCCTCATCGCATATTCATCCGTTAGCCACATAGCCCTTGTAATTGTAGCCATCCTAATCCAAACGCCCTGAGGATTCACAGGAGCCACAACCCTGATAATTGCCCACGGACTTACATCATCTCTACCCTTCTGCCTTGCGAACTCCAACTACGAACGCACCCACAGCCAGACTATAATTCTAGCCCGTGGACTACAAATACTCCTTCCCCTAATAGCGACATGATGACTGGTAGCCTCCCTAACAAATTTAGCCCTCCCACCAACCATCAATCTAACCGGAGAACTATTCGTAGTAATAACAGCATTCTCATGATCAAACATCACCATCATCCTCATAGGATTTAATATATTGATTACAGCTCTGTACACCCTGTACATACTAATCACAACACAACGAGGCACCCTCACACACCACATTACCAATATCAAACCAACCCTTACACGAGAAAATTCCCTAATACTAACGCACATCATCCCACTTCTACTCCTATCCCTCAACCCCAAGACAGCTCTAGGACCCCTTTACTGTAAATATAGTTTAAACAAAACATTAGGCTGTGAACCTGACAACAGAGACTCAAAACCCCTTATTTACCAAGAAAGACCCCAAGAACTGCGAATTCTTATAACCATACCTAAAATTACGGCTTTCTTACTTTTAAAGGATAGAAGGAATCCATTGGCCTTAGGAACCAAAAATTTGGTGCAACTCCAAATAAAAGTAATAAACCTATCCCTATCCCTAACGATAACCTCACTTGCCATTCTCACCATTCCCACCCTTACCAACATACACAAACACTACCCACACCACGTAAAAACTTCAACCCAACTTGCCTTCCTAATCAGTCTCACACCTGCCCTCACATTTATCCACTCCAGACAGGATATAATCACCTCCAACTGACACTGAATCACTATCCAAACACTGGAACTATCCCTCAGCTTCAAACTAGACTACTTCTCCATAATCTTTACCCCCAACAGCCCTCTTCGTCACATGATCCATTATAGAATTCTCCCTATGGTATATACAATCGGACCCCAACATCAACAAATTCTTTAAATATTTACTTATTTTCCTTATCATAATACTAATTCTGGTCTCTGCCAACAACCTATTTCAACTCCTTATCGGATGAGAAGGAGTGGGCATCATATCCTTCCTCCTAATTGGATGATGACATGGCCGAACAGACACAAACACAGCAGCTCTACAAGCAATCATCTACAATCGCATCGGCGACATTGGCTTCATCCTAGCTATAGCGTGGTTCTTCGTCCACTCAAATACATGAAACCTTCAACAAATACTTATCCTCAACACCAACCCGAATTCCCTACCACTAGTGGGTCTCCTCCTCCCTGCAACAGGCAAATCCGCCCAATTCGGCCTACACCCATGGCTACCCTCCGCAATAGAAGGCCCCACACCTGTCTCAGCTCTACTTCACTCCAGCATGATAGTCGTAGCAGGGATCTTTCTACTAATCCGATTCTACCCCCTAATAGAAAACAACAAAACCATCCAAACACTAGCACTATGCCTAGGTGCCTTTACCACACTATTTACAGCAATCTGTGCCCTAACACAAAACGACGTTAAAAAAATTATCGCATTCTCCACCTCAAGCCAACTAGGCCTAATAATAGTGACAATCGGCATCAACCAACCACACTTAGCGTTCCTCCACATCTGCATGCACGCATTCTTCAAGGCCATACTATTCATATACTCCAGCTCTATCATCCACAACCTAAACAACGAACAAGACATCCGAAAAATAGGAGGCCTGCATAAGACCATACCCCTTACAACAGCCTCCCTAATCGTTGGAAACCTTGCCCTCACGGGCATACCATTCCTAACAGGCTTTTATTCCAAAGACCTAATCATCGAGACCATAAATACGTCATACACCAACGCCTGAGCCCTTACAATCACACTCATCACCACTATCCTCACAGCTGCCTACAGCACCCGATTTATTTTTCTTACACTACTAGGACAACCCCGCTTCCTAACCCTAACAACCATTAATGAAAACGACCCTAACCTCACCAACTCAACCAAACGTCTAATGATCGGCAGCATTTTCGCCGGTTTCATTATCTCAAACAGTATTCCCCCGATGAACATTCCCCAAATAACCATACCCCCCTACCTCAAGCTATCTTCCCTCCTCATTACTATAGTAGGCCTTATCCTAGCACAAGAACTATGCCTAAACTCACCCAACCTAGTCCCTAAACCACCTTCACCCCCACATAACTTCTCCACCCTCCTAGGATTCTTCCCAACCCTCACCCACCGCACAATGTCCTACCTGAGCCTAACCACAAGCCAAAATATGGCCTTCCAAACACTAGACCTAACCTGACTAGAAAAAACAAACCCATATTCTTAAAACTGACAATAACCTCCACCTCATCATAACACGCCATCCACAAGACCACAAATAATTCCATTACTAACCACAACAACAAGGCCCCCCAAACCACAACACTTGACCCCCAAGCCTCAGGATACTCCTCAATCGCCATAGCAGTGGTATATCCAAACACCACCATTATCCCCCACAAATAAACCAAAAACACCATCAACCCTAAAAAAGACCCCCCAAGACCAACCACAATACCACAACCAATCCCCCCGCTAATGAGCAACCCCATCCCACCATAAATAGGAGAAGGCTTTGAGGCTTTTAAAGTCATTATTAGAGATTTCGGACCAAATTGTTATAGGCAGGCAGGTTTGTCCTGCCCTCTTGCACTAAACAAATGACTTCAAATTCCAAAAGTTCTAGCAAGGACTGGAAGATAGCAAGCATCTGGTGGATGACCAAGCTGAAATCATCCTGCCTTCTGATGCCTGTTCTGGGGTTTATAAAGGGGAAGAGGCAGGGAAGTGAGGTAAGGGTTTTGTTCTGAAGGCTGGTCATGGAATCAGTAGAGGGTCTGAGTCAGATGTCATGATCTCATGATGGACTTGGTGCTTTGGGGTCATGGAATCTGCAGTTGGTAGACTGGTCAACTTCAAGCCCTTGATGTTATTTTGAGGTTGGAGTCCTTATCTCCTGTGGAGAGGTCAAAGACAATAACCTCAGTTAAACATCACTGGAACATAAAAATACCTGACTTGGACCTCTAACTAATGTGAATGCATTTCTCCTTTAAGCAAGAAGGTGAGTTAATAATCAGCTAGGGTGCTTTGCCTTCCCTTGTATTTCCTCTGTTTGCAGTTGATTTAGGGAGGTAAGAAAAACAAGAAAACTTAGTTTTAATCCTTAATTGTAGGTGTACAACATCTAAAGTAAATCAACATAAGAGGGTGTAATGGGAGGTAAACAGAAATAAACCTTTGAGAAGGATCCTTTTGTATCATGATTTCATCTCAGGGCACTTTCAGCCATACAGTGAGTTTCTTATTTCCTCTACTAATTTCAGGAATTAACTTCCCAAGTTAATGGCTAACTGAAATTTTCTGCTTGGTCTTAGTTATCCCAAAGATGGCTGTTCTCTGGCTAAGGTCCCTATCAAGATTAGAAGGAACTGCAAGACAAATACACATTGACTCTTACATCTTACCATTCCTATGTAACATATTTTTCTCATCGTTTATCCCTCCGTAAGAGTATATGCGCTAAAAAGAATGATTGAAATTGCTAGTTCTTATGGATATCCCTTATTGGGAAGATAGACTAGTCTGGTCAGGGCCCTCGCCTCGGGTCTGGTTGGGTGTGGTTTAGCACATCCATTGTAAGCAAATTGTGTGTGTGGAGATAGTGTGCATGCGTGCTAATGTATCTTTTTAGTTTTTGTTGCTATTCTTGTGTTCTAGAGAGAGGGGAGTTTTAGTGAAGCAGGTGGGCGGGCGTCTGCCTCTAGTGTCCGCCCTGTGCAGCCATGCTTTCCAACCTATGGCTCCAAGGACCTTTTGGCTAGTTACCTAGCTCATAGACCTGCGTGAAGGGGTCTGGTGACCCAGCCTGGTATGTGAGGGGTCTGGTGACCTGGTCTGGTATATGAAGGGTTTGTGACCCAGGCTGTGAATGGGATTGAGGGGTCTGTGGGTTCCAGACCCAGACCTAGCTCGACAATCAGCCCAGTCAGTGCAGGATTACCAGCAGGTAAAAGAGCCCGACAACTGGCGTGGTTGCCTAGCAAGACATCCGTATATAGGAATTTACAGCCAGTCACAATCTCTACTCTGCTGGAGTTTTGAAGTTATTACCTGTTTGAAATCTTCTTTATTTTATTAAGTAGTGGATAACTATTGCAATGAATCCAACACAGAAAATGGGAGCAAAAAAGAAAAGAAACAGGTTGAACCACTGTTATATATAAATACTATAATAATTAGAAAGTTATCCACAATTCACAAACCACAAACTAATTCACAGTAACTACTTCTGAGGCTGGAGAGGTCTGTGGGTCCTTCAGGAAATGCGAGTGAGGGAATTTTGCTTGGGATGTAAAGGCATATTGGAAATAGCTTCTGTTGCATTCTTGTTATTTCCATAAGAAATCTGATTTAAAGATTTTGTTCTAAGGTATGGAAACCTTGGACTCTGAGGCTCCTAGAATCTTGCATCAGTTGCTTTGTTCAAGTCATTTAGTTTAAAAATAACCTGTTTAAAGAGACCTTTGCTTTTCTGCCTGCTCAGAAGACTTTACATGGGCGTATGTGTGATTTGCTCACTTTCGGACTTCCAGTCCCTCACAGCTATGGCCGTACTCACCAATTCCTACGTATCTCCTGCCAACTCCTCATACATGAAGTTACCAGTGAGCATCCTGGTAATAGAAAATGGGGGTGAGAATGTCCATGGGTCAGAAGTACCCATAAATAAGTGTTTGATTGCTTGATAAACAGCAACAAATCTCTGAGTTCCTTTTGTAGTTCTATATAATATATGCCAATTTTTGTTAAGGACAGCTATCAAGTAACAAAGATACATATGCAAATATGCGATTGTCATTTAATGAAAATCATTTCTATATACATTTTGAAAAAGGTTGTGGATTTAAAAAGTTTTTATGTTTAATATTACATTTATAACTGGCATGTTTCCAAATTCATGGATTCTGATTTACAAATGATTTTATACAACCACATAACTAGCCCTACAAATAGAGGAGTAACAGGTTAGTAAGGTTGCCCAGAAGCCTTCCTGGTTGTTAAATCTTCAGCACATGAGGATGACTTAGATCGACTGACCCAGGTGTGCACACCTCTCAGCTGGCCTAGGCTAAACAAGGAAATAGGCAAAGTTTATGGTGGTTCCATTTTGCTGTTCAGTTCCTCCCTACTGCCTCCTTTCCTTACCAAAACTTGCTTTCATGATACTAAGTGAACTAAAAATATAAGGGATCATCCCAAGAGTCTCAGTGATGAAAGTAGTATGTAATGAAGGAGCACTAATGGTGGGAGTTTGTACTTTCAGTAGGGCAGGGAGGTTTTTTTTCTATTCCTTCTTCAATCTGCTTTCCTGTCATTTCTAAAATCAACTCAATCATTCTGTGATTTGCAAGCCATTAGCATGCCAAAAAAGCATCAAAATATTTTCTCAATTAATTTTTTTTAAAGAAACCATAATTACTAGGCCTTACTTACAAAGATTAATAAGCATTTCCTGCCTATTTGGATGACAGTTTGTCTTGCTCTTAAGGTTTATCTTCTATGGAAGTACAATTTAGATTTATATCCTAAAGAAGGAGAGATGAAATCAAGCAGGGTTGATTGCTTTTTCATTAGGCTTACTTTAAATTCATATGTATATACACACACACACTTACATACACACACACATTTCATATATATTCTTAACTTGTGTTTTTAGTATTCTCATTAAATATTTAATATATACTTTCAGTTGTTAAATGCACTATGATCTCCATGCTATGGATAGCTATGAAAACAAAACAAATGCCTATCAAAATGAAAAAAGTGTGTAACAGGCGATGTGCATTTATTCCATAAACCCAATTCTAGAGAAAAATATCCTTTGGCAAGCAGTCAAACAATTTTAATGTAAAATTTAATGCAACAAGGGTGACATATTTTAGTACAAATTAATTAGATTAGTGAAGTGAAATGGCCTGAGTCAGAAAAAAGTAAAATGAGCTGCATAACGTGAGGCACTTTGCAGTAATTCTTAGACTATCAATTCTGTTATTTTGCAATTTGAATTCTATTTAGATCATTAAAAATTATATAAAACCAATTCCTGTTTCTTCTGGTTGATTATATAAAAATACAACGAGTTCCATTTATTTGGAAAATGAACAGAACATCTCTTTCTGTAATAAAAAGTTTCTGCTTCGTAAAATAACTTCAATCGTTTTTTCAATTTGCCTTGCTTGTTTTTGTACTGTGGGTCTTCTGAGAATGTTCCACTTTTAAAAAATTAATTCATCTTTTTTTAAACTTTGTTAATTTATGGCTTAACTTATTCTGTAATTTGTGGTGGTTTACAATAAAAATTAAAAATAAAAAGTTGGTACATGTGAATATAAATAACCATGATCAGAAAAAATAGAAACAGGTGAGAAAACTGGCCCACTAGAAGCTAAAAATATTAACATGTCATTTTTTTTTTTTTTCCTTTTTGCGGCTGGCCCGTAAGGAGATCTGAACCCCTTGATTGACCTTGGTATTATCAACACCGCACTCTAACCAACAGAGACAGACCTAAAGCTGAAAATGTTCATAAGTGGGGTAGCATTAAGGTAGCAGTAAGGCCTTGTTTAACCAGAGATTGGTCTGACTGGCTCAGATATACTTGGCATTTTATCCTTTTTGCGTTGACTTCATTTCAGTCTTGTCACAAGATGGTTGTAACAGTACTAGGCCTCATACTGTGATCGACTACATACAATGGTGGCTGTCTCTTCTGACTTTCTCTTAAGACAGGGAAACTTACTTTCCATTTTATCCAGTAAATTAACCCTCATACCTCACTGGCCTAATGATTTCATCAATAATCTGCAACCAAAGGAATGCTATGGTCAGATGGGCTCAGGCCTAGTTTCCTGAAACTGTCATGGCAAGAAATTAACTTTTTCTATCATTTAGCATTTTTACATTCTGGATTCATTTATTGATTACAAAAGTCTATTTTGGATTTGCATTCAGAGACAGTCATGATCTTTGACAGATTTCAATGTTAAGTAAAAATAAATCAGAAAATGATCCTATAATAATTCTAAATGTTTTTCTCTCCAGAGAATCTATGGGTTTCTAAATAATGTTAAGTCTAATGTCCTGAAATAGATGGACAAAACAACAATGAAAAACAACTTAAGATAAACTGATGATAATAATTATTAGTTTCTACTTCTCTGAATTCAACAACTCTACCTCGTCTTTCTACCTCCCAGTCTTTGAGGACGGTACCTGCATTTGAAACAATGGCTCCTAATTTTCTGCCTCTGTTTTGTTTCAAGACGACTCCTTTCTTTATAGACAATGGTCTTGGCAGGTAAATCAATTCCCATAAGTACAGTCTCCTGAAATGAAGGCAGGTTCAGTATCCTCTCTGGGGGCAGCACTAGCCAGTTTATTATCTTTTCTGAATCATGACACTCAATGAAGTGTGGATCTGATAAAAGATGAATTTACTTCAAGGTCCAAGAGAGAAAACATAACAGAAAATGAGAAGTTTCATCATAAATGCATCAATGAAGTTGCCCAGGGAGACTTGGTGATGGTGAAACTATCTCATAGCCACAGAAATCGCACCTCACCTTATTCATGACTGACACTCTAATGGAATCTCATGCTGTCTCAGCACACTGTCTGTAGCAGCTTTATTTTCAGGTGCAAAGCACTGTTTCTGGTTTGACCCATTGTCCCAAGCGAGGCAGAGAGTTTCTTTGGCATTGGCCCAAAGGACAATAGGGAAGCAATCTAGCTAAAATTACATATTGATCTCTCTTTCAAATGGCATCTTTTCCAGGTAAATTACCCTGCTTCTTCTTAAAGGGATGACTGTGAGTTTTCAAAATCTGCTCACCCAGCTTCTCAGGTGGCGATTTTTCCTCTTATGGGCTTCCGATTTAGATTCCTATACATTCAAATAACTGTTTTTAAAAAGAAATTTACTTTTAATTGCGGCATATCGATTGTGCATATTTATGGGGTACAATGTTATATTTCAAGTCATGTATACAACGTGTGATGGTGAAATCAGGATAGTTAGCATATTTACCATTGTAAAAATTTATGATTTCTTTGTGATGAGAACATTTGAGCTCCTCTCTTCTAACCATTTGAGAACAGACAATAAATTGTTGTTAATTATAGATGCCTAGCACTACTGTACACCACTAGAACTTATTTTTCCTACTGTTATTGTTACAAAAAGGACACCAATTGTAAAGTGCCGTAAGTACAGACATTCAATAAAGAACAATTCTAGAAATAAGACAAATTAAATACTTGCTGAGATAGACCCTTAGGAAAACATTTCACTTTTATGGAAAATTTGAATATTCTTCCTTGTTATTTTTCTCACCTAGCATGCTTTCCCTATAATCATCTTTTCATATTACTGAAAAATTCTTCTGCTTTACTAATTTTTAACAATGGTCAAGCCCCTTGAAGTAGGAAGCAATGTTTATGCTTGTTTTTTTCTTCTTCTTTTTCTGTTTTTAAACTTCAGATGCACAGACTTGAGTTAACCATATTCTGTGGTTTATGGCACACTCTAATTGGCCCATGAAAGGTCCTTCTCCTGATAGATACAGTAGGTGTTCAATGAATAGTGTTCACCAATTGATTAAAGTCTTATCACATCAGAAAATTCTCCAACATAGGCTGTGGATAATAGCATTGAAAATTAATTAGAAATATTTTCTTTACCACATACATTAGAGGTTATTGACAGTTTGTTAGTAGGTTATAACTGGAGTCCAACATGAGAACTATTGTATATTCTTTATATTTTATTGTGTGTTAAAATGAATGTAAAGGGCATATCATTGAATGAGATTCAACTTTTGCAGTTCTATGGTAAGTTAACTAACTACCTTAAGTATTTTTACAGGTAGATGTCTAATCTGGTGAACCCTACCTACCTGTTCTAGTCAAGACCCGATGTTGGGAGTGTATACAATCAGGGAAGTTGCACCCTTTATAGAATTCTGTCTTAACAAGGCTCAATTCTGTCTGGATTGTGCAAGTTTCATAGGCATTGGCTAAATCTTATTTGATGGTGTGCTTGATAATGATGATGAAAATGTTTCTATTGCAAACAGGGTCATTTATACATACTTTGGGAAGAAATACTCTCCTGACAGTGTTTACTTTTCTGGCATAGAGGTTTCTAGAACAGTGTTTCTCATACATTTTTGACTGTGAAACAAAGAAATGCATTTTTTCTATTAACCCATTATGTGTGTGTGTGTGTGTGTGTGTGTGTGTGTGTGTTCATAGCTAAAACAAAAGCTTCAGAAACAACACTTTTCATTACTACGTATTATGCACTCTGACATTTATTGATTGATTCTATTTTGTTCTATTACATTAAAAAAATGGATCCACTTAATTGATTTCATTAATAAGTTTAAAGCACTGTTGAAAAAATAGTGTCCTAGGAAATGGTCCGTACAGAAACAATAAAGTTTACAAGCACATTCAGTGTTTTGAAAAACAAAGCGGGGGTGGGGGAGTTGAAAAAGAGTAGCAAAAACTGCAAAGCAGAGAGTAATTTTTCATTAATGTGGACATTATATAAATCACATTGTCTTTCCAGCTACAGTAAACATGTAGCTGAAAAACTTTTGGAAGGAGCAACTTAAAACTTTTGGAAGGAGCATAAAGACATATATAGATTCATATGGCTTGTTTATATAATTATTCTGGTAGAGAAAGGATTTTTATTTTAGCAATTTGTAGAGGAATTGGTAAAATTAATTTAAAATTGTATTATTACATGTATAATATATATAGGGATTAATATCAAAAATTACTTTTTATAATAATATAACTCTTTAAAGTTATATAACATACATATGAAGTTATATATATATATACACACAGAGAATGTATATAGGGTTACATGCATAATATATATTTGAATCACACATACATACATATAATCCGTCTATCAGGTATCAAATAACTTACATTTTCCCTTGTGTTCTGGGTTCAAGTCACCTGGTTTTCTTCCTATTTGTCCATTGGGCAATCCCAAGGGCTTTAGGCAAGTTTGTTTTTCTGCTCAGGATGCTACCTTCTATACCATTCTCCTGCCTCTCTTACTACCTAGTTTAATTTTCATGTCCTCTAAATATCATCACGATTTGTGTCATTTCTCACGTCTGTCTTGACTCTCCCAAGACTGAATCATGTCCACTTCTATTACGTTCTTATAATGTATTTTTTCTTACAGTCTTCATAGCATCATGTTCATTTTAGCTCACCAACTTTTCTCCAGTGCCCTTTGCAGTCCCTGACACACAGTAGGTGCTTAAGTATTTGCTGCATGACTAAATGCATCCTAATAATTAACAGGCCAATTACTTAAAAAAAAAAGTATGAGTTGGCACTGATAATTTACTGATTATTTTCCAGATCTCCTCATAACTTTCTTCCTGGTTGTAGTTGTTTTTGTAGAGGAACACAAATATTCCTCTTTCATATCTTTATCCAGTAGATTTGGTACTAGCTTGCATGTGGTAGACACTAAATAAATGCCTGTTGAATTGATTCTTTTAGGCAAAACCTAATAGCTCCTTGGCCTTTTGGCTAAGAACAAGTGTAGACAAAACCTATATACATATATATTCAGGGTCATGTAATGGAATCGTGGAGAGGGAAATATATTTCTAGTACAACATCAGAGCAAATTTACATGTCATTATGGTTGTGTTTATCGATTTTCATCACTTAGAATCAATCTTATGAAAAGCAGAGAAAATATGTTTGGATGTTAATGTGTTTATGTCACAAAATGTATTCAAGAGGTCCTGTGGAAAGTTGCTCTAATGAGCAGTATGTGGTTAGTTTGTTATTTATAGTTAACGGTTAATGCATACAAAAGCTAAAAATTGCATACCAGGAAGAGGGGAAGGGGAGGAGAGAACAAGGTAGATAAACTCACTTCTCACGTTTCATAATGATGGCAGTTGGTAGATATTAGCTAAAGTTAACAAATCAGGATAACAAAAAGAAACAAACTTAGACTTACGGAGATAGCCGCCTTACCCCCTAGAAACAGAAACAGTTAAATATCCTTGAAAAGTGTATCTGCGGGAGGGGAGGAATTGGGTGAGAGACTGCTGCTTTTCATCATAGATCTTTGGTACTAACAAGGGAAAAATCTAGGGGAAAAAGTTATACAGAATTCTACTTTATGATTCAACTTCCTTAAACCTTTAAACCCACTTTTGAGGCCCATGCATTTTTCTTGCCTCTGGCATTCTTCAATATCTTACTATTAGCTGATTATAATGATCCTTTTTTTTTTTTTTTTTTTTTTTTTTTACAGCAAGTGTTGAATTGCCATGATAGAAAATAGTCGGGGCTTTACATTAGAACACTGTTATGTATGGAAACCTGAATCCCTAGAAAATTGGCTTCTACATACTACACTAGAGTTTAGAATTTTCATACAAACAGGCTTATCATTTCCCACACTTTCTCATAAGTAGCAGCAATATTTTTAAATTTACTTAATTAATTTATTTTTAATGGACATGTATTGGTTATACATATTTATGGGGTACAGAGTTATATTTCAATACATGTATACAATATAAGATGATCAAATCAGGGTAATTAGCATACTCATCATTGCAAAAATTCATTATTTCTCTGTGATGAGAACATTTGAGCTCCTCTCTTCTAGCCATTTGAGAACATACAGTAAATTATTGTTAATTATAGATGCCTAGCATTACTGTACACCACCAGACCAGAACTTATTTTTTCTATCTAGCTGTAATTTTTTATCCATTAGCCAACCTCTCCCTAGTCCCCTCCCTCTTCCCAGGCTCTAGTAACCACAACAGCAGCAACAATATTATTCAACCTATTTAGTAGTTTATTATAGTTCCTCCCAAGGAAATGGCATGTATTTTTTATTGTTGCTACTCTGTTTATACACAGAAACATAGGAAGGACACTTTAAAAAGATTACATTTGTGAACAGATATTTATGAGTGTTGGTTATTTATTGAAAGTAGGAGTTCTGGAGGCTCAGGAATCTGGGTTAATTGAAGGGCAGTTTATGTTTGCAGTTCCCAGAAGCTTCAGAGGAAAGGAGCTGGTATTTTTTTTTTCTTTAATAGACTTTATTTTTTAGAGCAATTTTAGGTTTACGGTGAAATTGAGCAGAAGGTACAGAGATTTCCCATATACTCCCTGCCTCCACATATGCACAGTTTTGCATGAGGGCTAGTGCTGAGTCAGACTACACGTATTCTAGTCTCAATCCAGGCTGGTCACCTTTTAAATGCATGATTGTGAAGTGAAATAAAAACATTTTGTTTTACAATTTAGAATTTTTTTCCTCATCATTTGCAATCTGTGACATCCCAAATTTGTATAGAACCTGCTAACAAGAATTACTGGCACTTTCTTCTGTGTTTAATCACACTATATAGACTCAGTAGTTATATTTTATTTGTTAATCTTTTTTCCTTGCTTTTTTCTTTTTTAGTCATTGTTACTCTTATGAACTAGAGGAAGCCCAGATATTTTCAGCATTGGGCTGTATTTGAATGCCTTTTTTTATTATAAAGAAATCATACTAACCAGCAATGATGTGAAGGTTTCTGAATATATTTTCGCTCACCTCATCCTCATTTAATTTGGCATTCACATAATGTAAACCACTAAGCTCAATGTAGGTTGGAAATATTTAAGGCTGTGAAAACTTGTACCAGTTTATTATTGTAATTGAATGCTAAAGTATGGTATTGGAGAACTTTGTAATTTTTTCAATATCTCTTTCATGAAACTTTTTTATATTTTGAGCTGCTAAGATATACAAAACCCCCCATTTTTTTAAGTATTCAAGGGTAAATCATATTTTACATGAACATGAAAATCTAATGAAACTGTTGATTAAAATTCGAATTCAGCAATATTGAGAAGTGAACTTAAAAGAAGAAAATTTAACAGGAAACTGTCACATTGCAGACATGGTCTTTAACTGCAAAACTTTTCATGGTATTGGGTTCTGATGCTTTATTGATATGGTAAATCATTTTATTCATTAGTTGAAATAGTCTTCTTAAAAAAATATAACCCATATTTCTGGGTTTAAGTAATGTTTTGTTTGGGTTATATTGAAATCGTTTTTTTTGGATACTGGTTTCCTTTAGGCCCCAAGTCCTGTTTTCTTACAAAATGTTTAGAATGTTCTGTGATTGTAAATTCTATGAAGGGTGAATGAATTAGAAAGATCTTCTAATTAAATTAATTTTATAGAACGATCATTTTTCCACATGATGATGTTCTATGAATAAATGGTAAAGGTTCATTAGTGTAGTTTTAGAGGCCCATTTTTTCCACAGATAGAAAAGAAAGATCTGAGTGTAATTAAGTTAGATTTGTATATTTCAGGATTCTAGGAAATCTGAAAATATATATTTTGAACTTCAATATTTATTGTATATAAATATACTATTACAAAAAAAATTGTAGGATTCAGTTTGATTCTCATCGTTTTGAATAATCTGATACACAAGTGTGGGGTAAGAAGGAATAGAAAAAGACAAATGGAAGACTTTCATTAGTAAACATTTTTTAACTTCAAGCATTCTTAGCAAAGTTACCATATAGTGGCTGTGTTTACCAACATTCTCCCTATTAATAGTTCTTTTTTTTTTTTTGGCTATTTGGCTAGAATTCTCAAGTGGTATTAACACAACAGTCTCATGGTATATTCGGCAATCAGTTTTTGAAATACTATTGCTAGTACATTTAAACTATAAATATACAGATCCTCATGGGCAGGATTATATCTTATTTATCTTTTTATCCCCCAGTGCTTATCCTAGTGTCTGTCACATTGGGAATACTCAATAAGTGTTTATTAAGTGAAGGGATGAGTGGATTAAATTATAATTTTTTTCTCTTCTATGTACATGAAGTGTTTTATTTAATGTTGCTAACCTGTGTCACCTCATATATAAATTTGGAACATGGATTAGATTGTCTTTAAGTTCCCTTCCAGTGTCAACATTTTGGATCTCTATGATTTTTTTCTTCGTTTTGTTGTGGTAGATAATGGTGCCTTCTTTCCTCCCTAAGATGTTACCTGTGCCAAGATGGCAGAGAAGATAGAGACTCCCGGGTAATGGTTCTCTCCATCATTCTGATCCTAATTGTTGATGACAGCAGTGGGAGATAGATTTTGATGGATGGATGGAAAAGGCATCTAGCAGCTTTCACTGTTCCGATTCCATGGTGACTGGATTGTTCAACAGAACATTTTCGGCAATTTTTCTTTTCCTGCTGAGCCTTCTAGAGATAGTAGAATGCTGAATGGCTCTTTCAATAGGCAGCTTTGTCAGGGAATTTATTCTAAGCTAACTAGAGCTGCTTTGGAACTACAATGGTCTTTCTCCTGCTGTGCCCTGGGGCTTTTTTGTAGGATTGTCATAGGTTCCAGTTTGTCTGCTACAGTTCCAGGCAAACTGCTGCTTAATACCTGCTGCTTGGTATGGTTGTTAATGGTGCCTCTTTTACTCTCAGAAATGGCCTGGTTTGGACAATAAGTTATAGGGCTGGCTACGGACTCAGTTCTTTTACTCCTGAAGAGTTCCTCTCCCTTGCACTGAGATGTACTTATTCCTGGCAGTGCTGAATCTTAGGTATTGGCAACTGCCTTGATTCCTCTTCCTATGCGTCTTCTGGGGCATCCAGCATAGGCGAACTGAGTCTACATACTTTTCCAAGTTTTTTGAAAAAAAAAAAAAATCAGTTGAATACTTCTGGGTTAAAAATGTGACCTTTTTTCCTCAAGAGCTACTACAATAGAACAAAATAATAATCATGACAAAAATACATTTTTATTTTTTAATTTTTGAAAAAATCTGTTAGGTTCTACGTGTGAAAGGGTATCAGTGAGATATAAATGAGGGCAGGGTAAAATACTTAAGATCATTTTTATCTTCTTGGAACTATCTTTTTCATGCATTTGCAAGTGTGCTTCCTTATGATTGTGGCCTCTACAGCCATTTAGTTTGGGGCTATTATGCAGAGTGTACTTTAAGGATACAGAGACAAGGAAGAGACTCAAGTCTGTTATGGGAATTATATCAAATGCACACATAATGCATTTGAAAAGGAAAGAGGACAAGAAATATGCCAGAAAAAGGGAACAAGCCAAGTTCTGCAGTCTTCCCAAGGGGTTTGGAATTGGAGCTAGGCACTGAAGGATAGGTGGGGTTTCTGCAGGTAGCAGGTAGGCATGTGGGGTTAAATGTGAGTGGGTTGCGGCGTGCTGTGCTGTCTTGTAGTGGACCTACCCAATTTAAGCAAGCAAGAAAGGTGGGAGACAAGGTGAGTGGCTCAGAAAGAGAATTTGCAATTCTGGAGTTTAAGTGGTTTAAATTTTCAGGTATTCAGCTTTCTATGATGTGCACTTTTGTTGGATTTTTGAATATTATTTCAAAACTTTTATTTTTGCTGAAGAGTTTTAACCTTAAGATAGGTTAGGATCAAATTGAAAGTAAAAAGCAGTTTAATGGTTCTCCAAGTAGATTTATAACTGTCTCTTCTCTTTTCACTCCTTCGGTGGTGGTTAGACATAAGGAAGTAAGGAGAGAAAGAGTACAATCATGTCTCTCTGAACGACGGGGATATGTTCTGAGAAACACGTCATTAGGCGATTTCATCATTGTGTGAAGATCAGAGTGTACTTACACAAACCTATAGGTATAGCCCTCTACACACCTAGACTCTATGGTGTAGCCACCATTGTATATGCAGTGTGTCGTCAACTGGAAAATGGCATGTGACTGCATATGATTTGGTTGCTGCTGGCTTGCTTGTGCTGGCTGTGTGTCCTCAAGAAAACCGTAGGCTTTATTTTGACAAGAGTGAGAGGTGTCAGTGTTGGTTGTACAACTCTGAGTTCTATTTTAGAAGATGAGCATTCTTCAGGGGCATTCCTTGTAGCCCATGGTGCGAGTGCAGGTGGGGGTATGGAAGATGTTCCTGGGGATGCACATTTTTAGAGGAGCTCATTGCAAGCTTTTATCCATTCAATTGGGTGTAGCCTGGAGGCATTAATGCCGGAAGCTTGGACCATCTACCGCAGCAGACCTGCCCCTCACCCAAGGTAGAGATTCCGTCTTCCCTGTCTCCTCTCTCATCTGCCTTTTCTGGACTGTCAGTACTCTAGATTCTATAGGGAATTTTCCTCTGGGCTTTCTCTCAGGACGTAATTTACTTTTTGACTTTAGAATATTTTCAGCTTATGTTTTCTCTGCCTGTCCTAAGTGATTTTACAGACATGAGTTTATATTCATATACATATTTGATTCATATATATAATAAAAATCATTTATTTATTCAATCAGTAAATGTTTATGGAGCTTCTACTTGTATGTTTTTGGAGAAAGCAAGACTGGAGCCATGTTGGGATCTAAAACCACATGGGGTCTAAAAGATTTTAAAAGGGCACAGTTTTTTTCTTGGCATGCATTTCTCTGAGGTCCCTCTTTTCCTATGGTTATTTGATATTTTGAACCTTGGCTATGGGGCAAGATGACATTATTTACATGAATGTAAAGTTGTTTTCCAGTCAGCCTGAAGTAGACTTGCACGTAATTCTCAGACCCTGAGAAAACAGCAAAGACAGGAGCAGAAACCAGATGGAGCCTTGATGAGAATTTGCACATGGCCCCTTGCATGTCCCCCTCCCTCCTGCTATTCATTTCCCACGTTCCATTCCCTCAAGCCTCTCTTTAAAAACCCCTCAGCAAAGGGTCACGAAAATCAACTACAATGTATATTGAGAAGTTAAAATAAAAATAAAATAAAATAAAAACCTCTCAGCAAATCTGAGTCTTTAAGATGGCTTTAGTCTGGTCATTGTCCCTTAGGTTTACCGGAGAGAAGGGTTAGCCTAACATCTCTCCTCAGGTCACTGACATTCCTGGAAAAAAGCTGACTTCCCTTTTTTACCCACATTTGACTTTTGAGTGTTTTGTTTTTGAAAGGGGGCAGGCAGCCAGGCCTGTGCCAGGGAACGTGTTCATCATTGTCGTAGGTGCTGGAATGCAGCAGTGAACAAAAAGATAGGCTTCACGGAGCTTTGATTCAGGGGACAGAAGGAAGTGAGCAATCTGGCAATAAGCAATAAACCTTATACGTAAGTTATACAGTTTATGTTAGAAGAAGATAAATGCTGTAATGAAAAGAAAAACTAGGTCAGGGTAAGGCGAATTGGGAGCAGAGAGAATAGAGTGATTAGGAGAGGCCTCATTGACAAGGTGAGATTTGAGTAAAGACTGAAAGGAAATGAGAGAGTTGGCCAAGCAGTTATCTCAGAGAAGAATATTCAGCACAGGGAAGAGCAAGAGCAAAGACTGGAAGCAAAATCATGCTTGGTGTGTTCAAAGAACAGCAAGGAGGCCAGCAGGTTGGAGTGAAGTGACTGAAAGAAAGAGGGAGAGTACAGGAGATCAGAGAGGTCACAGGGGGCCGATCATTCAGGGCCTTGCAGGCCTTTGCAGTAACTTTGGCCGTTACTCTGTGTCAAATGGCAGGCCATTTCAGAATTTGGGGCACAAGAGTAGCATGATCTGAATTATGCTTAAAAGGTTCACGTTGGCTTTGTGTTGAGGATAGACCGTGGGTGGGAGGTGGGTGAATGTGGACAGTAGGAAGACTTGTCAGAGGCTCCTGCAAGTGCTCTGGGCGAGACATGACGTGAACCGGATTAAGGTGGTAGCAGAACAGTCAGATTCTGTGGATACATTTTGGAGTTAAAGACCAGTAAGATCTTTTTCTGGATTGCATGTGGGGAGTGAGAGACAGAGAAGTCAAGGATTACTCTAAGGTTTTTGGCTTAAGCATCTGGGGTATTGTAGTTGCCAAGGCAGTTAAATACTTCGTAAATCTATTAATTTATAACCTGCAAACATTCTCATAAATGTTTCCCCACAATACTTCTTAAATGGAATTTGGGCCAGAAAACAAAGGGTGTGTGACAGAGGAGGTAAAGTCTCTGGTTTAGTGAAGGTTGCCCTTATAACCCTTTCCTATTACACCTCATTAGACGGTGTGCACTTCAGATATAGGGACCATGCATGAATTATTTCTCTTGGCCTTTTTGCTACCTACCACAGTGGCTGTCATATGCCTTATTTCATCAAATACATTGTTATTGATTTTAATATGAAACATTATTTTATGTACTACTAACAATTGCTATCACTTATTTCAGTGATTTATTATTTATTACTTTAAAAAATAATAATTGTAAATAAAAGTAAAACGTAAATAAAAATATTTTAATAAATATATTATCACTTTAATAAGTGTATTTATTGAGTTATTTTGGACTATTTAGACATAGATATGTATCATTTAGTGTTACTATCTTCAGAGACATTTCTTGGCTTGTGAAAAGCAATACAATTTTATGTGAAAAACATGAAATGCTTATAGAAAGATTCATATTATCTTTTAATTCTATTTTTCCATGAACTTTTTGAAATATTCTCACACATCAGTAAAAAAATGTGAAATGGCTTCATCTACTTGTTAGTGTCATCCTTTCTTAGATGTCAAAAATCACTTGGTGTTACTTTGCAAGAAAATGTGAAATTGCAATCATTCTCCCAACCCATAATATGTGCCCTGTTGCACAGATTCCTTTTCTGCATGTATAATATTTGTATCAATGGTGCATCACAGTTTAATCTCTTTGAAGATATTTTAAACAACTATTAAACCCTGCAAATATAGTATTAATGATTCACACAACTTGATTCAGGAGATGAAAATATGAAGAACTATGATCAAATTCTGTGCAGACTGAAAATTATATCCCAGCTGCCCCCTGGCCAACAGTGATTGCAGGATGTCCTTCATTGTAAGAGACATGCTGATACCTGAGCTGTTAAAATGTGGAAAATGTGCATCTTAGAATCAATGAAGTATGGTAGTAGATATTCAACAAATGTTTAACTGCTTGAAGTGTGACTCCCCTTCCCTCCCCGCCATGCACATGTATACCTATGGCTCTATGCTGCACTGAATTTTAACACGTACTTACAAAGCAAGTCCTGTTGCAGGGTTTTTGTTTTGTTTTGTTTGCCTTTTCATCTTTGTTTTTGTGTTTTTTTAAATTATAACATAGTTGATTGTACATATCTGTTGGGTACAGAGTTGAATGTCATTACCTGTGTGCAATATCAAATCAGGATAATTAGTATATTCACCATTATACAACGTAATCATTTTTCATGGTCCTTTACCAATTCCACCCTTACCTTCCTCCCCCTCCCCCTTTCCCACATCTGACAACCTCAGCTCTGTTCTCTCCTTTTGAAAGTTCAACATTTTATTGTGATTGTTGCATCTTTTTTTCTTAAATTTATTTATTTTTTAGCTCCTACTTATGAGTGAGGATATGCAGTATTTCTCTTTTTGTGCCTGGCTTATTTCACTTAACATGATTTTCTAAGTATTTGTCCATGTTGCTGTGAATGGCAGAATTTCATTTTTTTTATGGCACAGTAGTATTCCATTGTGTAAATATACCACATTTCCATTATCCAGTCTGTTGATGGTTCCAACTCTTGGCTATTGCAAATAGAGTTACAATAAACATGGGGTTGCAGGTATCCCTTCGACATGATGATTTCCAATCCTTTGGGTATATACCCAGTAGTGAGATTGCTGGATCATATGGCAGTTCAATCAGTAGTTGTTTGAGAAACCTCCATATTATTTTCCGTAATGGCTGCACCAATTTACAGTCCCACTAACAATGTAGGAAGGTTCCCCTTTCTCTGCATCCTTGCCAGCATTTGTTATTCTTTGTCTTTTTGGTAGTAGCCAGTCTAACTGGGGTGAGATGATATCTCAATATGGTTTTGATTTTCATTTCCCTGATGCTGAGTGATGCTGAGCATTTTTTCATGTACCTGTTGTCCATTCTTATATCTTTCTTTGAGAAATGCCTATTCAGCTCCTTTGCCCATTTTAAAAATCAGGTTATTTGATTTTTTATTGTGTGGTTGTTTGAATTCTTTATATATTCTGGAAAATAATCCCTTGTCAGAGGCATAGTTTGAAAATATTTTCTCCCAGTCTGTGGACTGTCTTTTCACTCTGTTAATTGTTTCTTTTGCTATGTAGAAGCTTTTTAGTTTGATATAATCCCATTTGTTTATTTTTTCTTTGATTGCCTATGCTTTGGGGGTCATATCCATAAAGTCTTTGCCCAGTCCTACTTCTTGAGTTATTTCCCCAATGTTTTCTTTTAGTAGTTTTATAGTTTCAGGTTTTATATTTAAATATTTAATCCATTTTGAGTTGATTTTGGTATATGAAGAGAGGTATGGGTCTAGTTTCATATTTCTACCCATGGATGTACAGTTTTCCCAGCACCATTTATTGAGAAGGCAGTCTTTTCCTCAATGTATATTCTTTGTGACTTTGTCAAAGAACAGTTGGCTGTAAGTTTGTGGGTTGCTTTCTGGGTTCTCTATTCTGTTCCATTGGTCCAAGTGTGTGGTTTTATGTCAATACCATGCTGTTTTGGTTACAATAGCTTTATAGTATAATTTGAAGTAAGGTAGTGTTATGCCTCCAGCTTTATTTATTTATTTATTTTGCTTAGGATTGCTTTGGCTATTAGTGTCTTTTGTTGTTCTATATGAATGTTAGGATCATTTTTTTTCCATTTCTGTGTAGAATGTCATTGATATTTTGATGGGGATTGCATTGAATCTGTAAATCCCTTTGGGTATTGTGAACATTTTCAAAATGTTAATTCTTCCAATTTAAGAACATGGGATGTCTTTCCATCTTTCTGTGTCCTTTTTAATTTTTCAACAGTGAGTTGTAGTTCTCATTGTAGAGATCTTTCACCTCCTTGGCTAAATTTATTCCTAGGTATTTTATTTTTTTGCTGACTATTGTAAATGGGCTAGCTTTCTTGATTTCTTTTTCTGCTAGTTTGTGTTGGAGTATAAAATTGCTGCTGAATTTTGCTCTGGACAGTACTTCCAATACTATGTTAAATAAGAGTGGTGAGAGTGGGCATTCTTGTCTTGTTCTTTTTTCTTAAATATGATATTGGTAGTGCGTTTATCATCTGTTTCTTAAGGATGATGTTGGAGGTGGGTTTGTCATTCAGGATGATATTGGCAGTGGGTTTGTCATATACAGCTTTTATCGTGTTGAGATACTTTCCTTCTATACCTAAATTGCTGAGAGCCTTTATCATAAAGGGATGTTGAGTTTTGTCCAATGCTTTTCTGCATCTATGGAGATAATCATATGGTTTTTGTCCTTGATTTTGTTGATGCATGTATCACATTTATTGACTTGAGTATGTTGAACTGTCCTTGCATCCCTGGGATGAATCCTATTTGATTATGGTGTATAATTTCTTTGATGTGTTGCTGTATTCTGTTTGCTAATATTTTATTGAGGATTTTTGCATCTATGTTTATCAAAGGTATTGACCTATAGTTTTCTTTTTTAGTTGTATCTTTGTCCAATTTTGGTATCAGGGTGATGCTGGCCTTATAGAATGAGTTTGGGAGAATAGCTTCTGTTTTAATTTTTTGGAATAGTTTGAAGATAATTGTTGTAAATTCCTCTTTAAAGCTTTGGTAGAATTCAGCAGCAAAACCATCCAGTCCTGGGCTTTTCTTTGTTGGGAGACTGCTGATTAGTGCTTCTGTCTAGCTGCTTATTATTAGTCTGTTCAGGTTTTCTATTTCTTCTTAGTTCAGTCTCAATAATTTGTATGTGTCCAGAATTTATCCATTTCCTCCAGGTTTTCAAATTTGTTGGGGTACAGTTGTTTATAATAGTCTCTAATGATTCTTCATATTTCTGTGGTATTGGTTGTAATGTCTCCTTTTTCATTCCTAATTTTTATTCCTTGGGTCTTCTCTCTTCTTTTTTCAGTTATCCTAACTAATGGTTTGTCTATTTTGTTTATATTCTTAAAAAACCAAATTTTTGGTTTTTTTATCCTTTGTATCATTTTTGGGGTTTCTATTTCATTTAGTTCTGCTCTGATCTTAGTTATTTCTTTCTGTCTACTCATTTTGGGATTGGATTGTTCTTGTTTTTCGAGTTCTTTGAGGTGAAGCATTAGGTCATTTATTTGAAATCTTTCTATTCTTTTGATGTAAGTGTTTATTGCAACAAACTTCTCTTTTAATACTGCTTTTGCAGTGTCCCACAGGTTTTGATATGATGTGTCTTTATTTTCATTGGTTTCAAGAAATCTTTTGATTTCCTGTTTAATTTCTTCTTGGACCCATATATTGTTCAGGAGCATGTTGTTTAATTTCCATGTGTTTGTATAGTTTCCAGAGTTTCTGTTGTTATTAATTTCTAGTTTTAATCCATTGTGGTCTGAGAAGATACTTGAAATGATTTCACTTTAAAAAAAATTTGTTGAGGCTTGTTCTGTGACTTAACATGTGGTCTGTCCTGGAGAATGTTCCATATGCTGATGAGAAGAATATATATTCTGTGGTTGTTGGATGAAATACCCTGCAGATATCTGCTAAGAGCAGTTGATCTGAAGTGTGGTTTAAATCCTTTGTTTCTCTGTTGATTTGTGGACTAGATGATCTTTCCATTGTTGAGAGAGGAGTGTTCAGGTTCCCAAATATATTTGGGTCCATCTCTTTCCTTAGGTCTAATAGTGTTTCTTTTATATATCTGGGTGCTCTGATGTTGGGTGTATATATATTTATGACTGTTATGTCTTCTTGCTGGATAGATCACTTTATCATTATTTAGTGGCCTTCTTTGTCTCTTTTTATAGTTTTTGGTTTAAAGTGTATTTTATCTAATATGAGAATAGCTACTCCTGCTCGTTTTTTATTACAATTTGCATGGTATATTTTTTCCATCCCTTCACTCTTAGTTTGTGTATCTCTTTACAGGTGTGGTGAGTCTCTTGTAGACAGCATATAGTTGTATCTTGCTTTTGAATCCAATCAGCCAGTCTGTGTCTTTTGAGTGGGGGATTTAATCCATTTACATTTCAGGTTGTTACTGAAAGTTATTGTCTTACTTCTGGCATTTTATCAATTTTTGTTTGGGTGTTTTAAATATCCTTTGTTTCTTTTTTTCACTTTTCTTGTTTGTTTTTGGTGTTTGTTGGTTTTTGGAGGTGGTAAGATACTCTTTCCTTATCTTTCTCATTTGCATTTTTGTTCCGCCAGTGGTTTTTTTCTTTATTGTGTATTCATGGTAGTGATTATTATCTTTTGGATTCCAGATGCAGGACTCACTTGAGGATTTCTTGTAGGGCTGGTCATGTGGTGGTGATGAACTCTTGTAGTTTTTGTTCATCTGGGAAATACACTATTTATCCTGCATTTCTGAAGGATAGCTTTGCCGGCTATAATATTCTTGGATGGTAGTTTTTTTCTTTTATTACTTTGAATAAGTCATCCCATTCTCTTCTGGCTTGTAGAGTTTTTTTGAGAAAGTCTGCTTTTAGTCTGATGGGCACTCCCCTATAGGTGACTCGACACTTTTCTGTTTTTAGGATTCTCTCTGTCATTGGGTTTTGCCAGTCTAACTATAATGTGCCTCAGAGAGGACCTTTTTGGATTGACTATGTTTGAGGATCTTTTAGCCCCCTGAATCTGAAGGTCCGTGTATCTCCTTATACTTAGGAATTTTCCAATATTATTTTGTTGAGTATGTTCTCAGTGCCTTTTCTTTTCTCCTCCCCTTCAGGAATACCCATGATTCAGATATTTGTGTGTGTAAGCTTGTCTGTATCTCTTTTAGTTTCTTCAGCTTTTATAATCCTTTTTTTCTTTTTTTTTAATCTGCCTGAGTTATTTTGAAGAGACTGTCTTCAAGATCAGAAATTCTTCTGCTTGCTCTAGCCTGCTGCTTTAGCTCTCAGTTGTGTTTTTTATTTTGTTGAATGACTCCTTCAGTTCCATGAATTCCGCTACATCCTTTTTGAAAGTATTAATCTCTTTGTAAATTTCCTTCTTCATATCCTGGATAGTTTTGCTCAGTTCATTGTGCCATCTAACTTCATCTTCTTGTATCTCATTGAGTTTCCTTAAGATTTTTACTTGGAATTCCTTTACAGTCATTTCAAGGGATTCCTGCTATATGGGGTTTGGTACTGGAGAGTTACTTTATTCTTTTGGTGGACTCATATATTTTTGCTTTTTTGTATTTCTGGTATCTCTATGTTGATGTCTGGTCACCTGCTAGAAGGATCGCTTCTTCTATTACTCTCTTTCCCTGAACTCCACTGGTGACCTTCCTGGTGTCAATGCAGTCAAGTGGTTGGCAGTCCACCTGAATGGTGGCAGTGGCCTGCTGCAGCTGCTGCTGTGGTAGGTGGCCACCCTTGAGGCAGTGGTGGTTGTGAAGGTGGCTTTGGTGGGCTGCCTGCATGGTAGCATTGGCTCCAGTGGCAGCAGGCTGCTCACATGATGATGGTGGCGGCCTTGCAGGTCTAGTGGTGGTGGCAACTGCAGCAGTGGTGGTTGCAGCAGCCACCTGCTTGACTGTGGTGTCCACAGTGGTGGCTCATGCATCTCCTGTGTCTGCAGTGGCAGTGAAGTTACTTCGCCATGATGGCAGTGGTGTCAGTGGCTGCAACTGCCTCTCTGATGTCTGCTGTATCCTTGGTAGCAGCAGAGTTACCTTGTGGTGGTGGCATCAGTGCCAGTGGCTACAGCTGCCTCCTTGGTGTCTGTGGTGTTCACTGCAGCAGCAGGGTTACTGCTTGGGGATGGCAGGTGCACCACCAGCTGCAGCTGCCTCCCTCACATCTGTGGAGTCTACAGCTGCAATGACAGGCAATCCACAGGACTCCTTCTCTGCTACAGATGATGGTTCTGAGACCAGACAATGGCTCCAGCAAGTGAGGCAGTGGTGATGGTGAGCCCATTTTGATCTTCTTTTGTGGAAGAAACATGCCCTGGGCACCTCTAGTCCACTGTCTTCCTGGAAGTCCCTCCTTGTTGCAGTTTTTGATGCAATAGTTCCATTTTTTTTCTGTCCAGCATCTCTTCCTATAAGAAACTACCACTCTCCCACCTATGCTCTGTATCTGTGTTTGGGTGGGCTTGATTTCTACCTCCAGTCTTCCCAAAACAGGGTTGGGGAGAGCATACAAGGGAGGCAAGGCCAGCTACTCCATCAGATGACACTGATTAGTTCAGGCATGGTCACATGATCCAAGCCATGCCAGACCTGACTTTTGCAAGAACATTGAGGAAACAGACTTTCTTTTTCTTTTGGGTTATAATTTTTTAGAACCTCAAAAGCCTACAGCTTCTGGTGGCCACCTTGCTGTCAAGGGATAGTCTAGGAAAGCAGTAATTAAATGGGGAGAAAGTTCTCTGGCAATCTCTGATCCCCTTGGTCTAGCTGTAATTGAAGCTAGATTTATTCCTGAAGTTTTCAGTTATATGGCTAATATTCTTTTGTCCTAAGCTAGGCTGAATTCGGATTCTTTGGCTTAAAACTGAAAATGTCCTCACTAATATAGATACAGAGGAATTTTCCTATATGTCACTCCTACCCTCTTCATTATAAATATCCCCCGTAGAGTATGGGATGACATTCAGTTACCATATTCACTTTGTATGGCTCCAACACTTGGAAGTCTTACTCTCCTCCTTGTCCTATTTCCCTCTGAATCATTCAAATCTAAATTGATTTTATAGCTATTGGTCAAAACCAGCTGTGAGATGGGGTCTTCATGTCTTCTTCTAGGCCAGGCTCTCAGCTCAGTCTTTCAGTGGTAGGTAGCTTCTCACTCTTAGAGACTCTTGACAGACCTAGACTCCTACTTTTGGCAGAAGCAAACCCCTACTCTTCCTTTCAAAGTCTAAATATTTCTTTGTGCCTCTCACAAAGCTCTGGCTTCTTTAGATTACATACACCTGAAACTCTTAGTTCACCTGTAATGCAAAGAGGCCAGTGATGCCCTAAGCTTATTTGAAAGTTACAACTTTTTCAGGTCAGGTTATCAACTCTAGCTACTTCCCTAAATTTTCTTTGGTGACTTTGATATTCCCAGTGAAGAGATTCAAATCTTCCCAACTTTTTCTAATTGGGCTCTTATGTCATGTAAGAGCATATTACATTGTGGAGATAAGGGTAAGTTTTGAAGCCAGAGAGACCTGTATTCCTAGCTCAGATAATTGTCATAGGTTTTAAATGTATCTATATATTAATCTATAGCCTGTCCTTTCTATCTATCTATCTATCTATCTATCGGTTGATCATCTATCTATCTGAATCTATCATACCTCGCACTTTGTAAGTTCTCATAAATTACAGCTATTGTTGGAAAATTGCATATCATAATTATTTCTGAGTGTTTAAATGCCTTTGTGTTTTTCATTGAATTTTACATCATACATGTTTAGTTGTTCTTATTACTTTTCTCATTCTTTCACATGTACATAATGCCAGTACTCAGGAAGAGTCATACTTAATCTAAGGCAGCAAACTTCAGATTTTTATAAAACAAAAATCCTTCTAATATTGCAGACAAATCCACTTATCTTGCCCTAAAATAAAAATAGAGAAAACTCTGAAAGCAGAGTCAGAATGGTAGTAGAATTTATTACCTAAAAGACAGAACTTGGCCAGGTTCTGCCATCTCTTATAGGTTCAATATGTCTCTACAGAATTCTTAGCTGCAGATAAAGTAATCCTGTTTGATTTATATGGCCCCTGTTTTAAAAATCTACAGAAGGGAAGGTCTATACCAATTCTTTATCTCTGGCACTTTGTTGGCAGTGGCTTTGTGTCCAGAAAGATAAGGGATAAGAAGATATAAAGGACTGTTCTCTATGCAATTTTCATTTGCTCAGTTCCTTCCACAACATGTAGTGATATTTGTTGAGACTACATTAATCAGGGATTTAAAAAAAAAAAAGTTTTCGTAGTACATGAGGAAAGTGCCAGATTGATTACCAGGAAGTTTTTGTCCTCTTAATGTACTATAACTAAATGCAGCTTCTTCTTTGCCTGCTTCTTACACCTATCAGAATTACACAGCCTTGGGAAGAACTGCTATCAAAGTTCAGTTCATGAAAAGTCAGTCCTTGCATTCCTTAAAACTATGGAAGAAAAAAAAAAAGGTGGTTAAAGATTTGGAACTAAGGTAAAATTATTAAGAATTATTAATTACAGAGTTTGATTCTTAACCTTTATGGGTCATAGACCCCTTAGAGAAATTTATGAATGCTGTGGGCACTCTCTCCCTGAGAATGCAAAAATAGGCATAGGCAAAAAATTCTGCACTTAATTTCCAAGGTACTATGAATCCCTTGAAGCTCATCCAGGTTAAGAACCTCAGTGTGATTTTTTAAAACCATGAAATCTTAGCATCCTATAGAACGTTAGAGGCCATTTAGATCAATCTCCTGTCTTAAGTCACGGTTTTCCAAAGTCAGCACTATGGACATTTGGACTGGATAATTCCTTGTTGTGTGAGACTGTTCCATGTACTGTGGGATGTTCAGCAGCATTCCTTTCTTCTACTTACTAAATTCTGGGGTAGAGGTGGGGGCAGTCCTGACAATCAAAAATATTTCCAGACCAGTTTTTCCCTAGAGTGCAAAATCAGCTGAGAACCACAGGTATAACTTTTAAAATTCCTTCCGTGGTTTTGATAGCAAGTTATCATCTGGTTCCTAAAGGTATTTATTAAATCCAAATAGACACATCTGTTTAAATTGGAGTCCACAGAAAGTAGAACCTGATATAAAGTCTTGAGGGATGGTATCTTATTTGGGCAGTGATTCTCAGAAGTACAATGAGAGAGTAGAGAAAGTGAAACATAGAAGGAGGAAAGCCAGTATAGTTTGCAATGATAAGAGGGTTATCATCGTAGGTAACTGGGGCTTAGTTACAATGGGGATTCTCTATGCACAGGATAGAAGTTACCTTAGAATTGCTCCACCAATGGAGGTTGGGAGCAGGGAAGCTAAGGCATTATTTCCTCATCTCCTAAGCCTTCATTGATTGAGATTGCTCAGGTAGAGTATAATCCCCAGCACTCCAGGCTGTTCTGCATGTGGGTTCTGCTAGCTCCTGTGATGCTGCAGAAAGCCCTCAACAGAATAGCACAATATTAAAAATGGACAGCTATCAGTTCACAGAGGAACTGTCCACTGAACTCAGTGGTGGGCCAAGGAGATACGGGGTAGGTTCTCAATAGCACATGCACAGCATCTCATTTTATGCCTCAATTATTATGGGTTTTTTTTTTTGATCTGATATTTGCTTTATTGTAACTAGGACCCAATGTCTTAAGTTGTCCCTTATAGCAGGGACTGAGCATTTGAGCCAAATTAGGCCTGCTGCCTGTTTTTTACAGCTTAGAATTTTTAAAAAAAATTTTAAACTGTTGAAAAAAATGAAAAACTAACATTTGTGATGTGGAAATTATATAAAATTTAGATTTTAGTGTCTATAAACAAGGTTTTACTGAACACATCCATGAACATTAGTTTATATATTGTCTGTGACTGCTTTCCTGTTACAATGGTAGAGTGAGTGGTTGCAACAGAAACCATATAGCTTGCAAAGCCTAAAATATATACTTTCTAGCTGGCCTGTTATAGAAAAAGTTGGCCAACTCTTGACCTATAGCAACAATGAGTAAATCTATTTCCTCTTCCAAATGACAGTCTGAAAACACTTCAAGACATATTTTATGTTTTTTCCCTCTTTCCTGCCTTTTTCTTTCCTAAAATAAACTTTCCACATTTCTTTAAATGTTTGGTATATGGCACTATCCCAAAACACTTCATTCTCTTGGTCACCTTCCTATTGATGCATTCCCTTTTATCAACATTTCTCTTAAAATGTGGCTCTCGGAATGGAACATATTTTATAACGTGTGGTTTGAAAGTCAAAAGAATACTGACAATATCCCCCGAGTTGGGAATTCCACTTTTTAAAATGCAGCGTGCCTCTATTAGGTTTTTGGAAGGCTCATTACAATGTCAGCTCACAATGAGCATTGTATCAATTAAAATCCATTTTCTTTTTTTTTTTTTTTTTTTTTAAATTTTATTTTGTCGATATACATTGTAGCTGATTAATGCTCCCCATCACCAAAACCTCCCTCCCTTCTCCCTCCCCCCCTCCCCCCCAACCATGTCCTTTCTGTTTGTTTGTTGTATCAACTTCAAATAATTGTGGTTGTTATATCTTCTTCCCCCCCCCCCCCCGGTTTGTGTGTGTATGTGTGTATGTGTGTGTGTGAATTTATATATTAATTTTTAGCTCCCACCAATAAGTGAGAACATGTGGTATTTCTCTTTCTGTGCCTGACTTGTTTCACTTAATATAATTCTCTCGAGGTCCATCCATGTTGTTGCAAATAGCAGTATTTCATTCGTTTTTATAGCTGAGTAGTATTCCATTGTGTAGATGTACCACATTTTCCGTATCCACTCATCTGATGATGGGCATTTGGGCTGGTTCCAACTCTTGGCTATTGTAAAGAGTGCTGCGATGAACATTGGGGAACAGGTATACCTTCGACTTGATGATTTCCATTCCTCTGGGTATATTCCCAACAGTGGGATAGCTGGGTCGTATGGCAGATCTAATTGCAATTGTTTAAGGAACCTCCATACCATTTTCCATAGAGGCTGCACCATTTTGCAGTCCCACCAACAATGTATGAGAGTTCCTTTTTCTCCGCAGCCTCGCCAGCATTTATCGTTCATAGTCTTTTGGATTTTAGCCATCCTAACTGGGGTTAGATGGTATCTCAGTGTGGTTTTGATTTGCATTTCCCGGATGCTGAGTGATGTTGAGCATTTTTTCATATGTCTGTTGGCCATTTGTATATCTTCCTTAGAGAAATGCCTACTTAGCTCTTTTGCCCATTTTTTAATTGGGTTGCTTGTTTTCTTCTTGTAAAGTTGTTTGAGTTCCTTATATATTCTGGATATTAATCCTTTGTCAGATGTATATTTTGCAAATATTTTCTCCCACTCTGTTGGTTGTCTTTTAACTCTTTTAATTGTTTCTTTTGCTGTGCAGAAGCTTTTTAGTTTGATATAATCCCATTTGTTTATTTTTCCTTTGGTTGCCCGTGCTTTGGGGGTCGTATTCATGAAGTCTGTGTCCAGTCCTATTTCCTGAAGTGTTTCCCCTATGTTTTCTTTAAGAAGTTTTATTGTCTCAGGGTGTATATTTAAATCCTTAATCCATTTTGAGTTGATTTTAGTATACGGTGAGAGGTATGGATCTAGTTTCATTCTCCTGCATATCGATATCCAGTTATCCCAGCACCACTTGCTGAAGAGGCAGTCCCTTCCCCAGTGAATAGGCTTGGTGCCTTTGTCAAAGATCAGATGGCAGTAAGTGTGTGGGTTGATTTCTGGATTCTCTATTCTATTCCATTGGTCAGTGTGTCTGTTTTTATGCCAGTACCATACTGTTTTGGTTATTATAGCTTTGTAGTATAGCTTAAAGTCAGGTAGTGTTATGCCTCCAGCTTTATTTTTTTTGCTGAGCATTGCTTTGGCTATTCGTGGTCTTTTATTGTTCCATATAAATGTCTGAATAGTTTTTTCCATTTCTGAGAAAAATGTCTTTGGAATTTTGATGGGGATTGCATTGAATTTGTATATCACTTTGGGTAGTATGGACATTTTCACTATGTTGATTCTTCCAATCCAAGAGCATGGGATATCTTTCCATCTTCTTGTATCCTCTCTAATTTCTCTCAGCAGTGGTTTGTAGTTCTCATTATAGAGATTTTTCACCTCCTTGGTTAACTCAATTCCTAAGTATTTTATTTTTTTGGTGGCTATTGTAAATGGGCAGGCTTTCTTGATTTCTCCTTCTGCATGTTCACTATTGGAGAAAAGAAATGCTACTGATTTTTGTGTGTTGATTTTGTATCCTGCTACTGTGCTGAAATCATTTATCAATTCCAAGAGTTTTTTTGTAGAGGTTTTAGGCTGTTCGATATATAGGATCATGTCATCTGCAAACAGGGACAGTTTGACTTCATCTTTTCCAATCTGGATGCCCTTTATTTCCTTCTCTTCTCTGATTGCTCTGGCTAGTACTTCCAACACTATGTTGAATAGGAGTGGTGAGAGTGGGCATCCTTGTCTAGTGCCTGTTCTTAAAGGAAAAGCTTTCAGCTTTTCCCCATTCAGGATGATATTGGCATTGGGTTTGGCATATATGGCTTTAATTATGTTGAGATACTTTCCCTCTATACCTAACTTATAGAGGGTCTTTGTCATGAATGAGTGCTGAACTTTATCAAATGCTTTTTCAGCATCTATAGAGATGATCATATGGTCCTTGTGTTTGAGTTTATTAAGATGGTGTATCACATTTATTGATTTGCGTATGTTGAACCAACCTTGCATCCCTGGGATGAATCCCACTTGATCGTGATGAATAATTTTTCGTATGTGTTGCTGTATTCTGTTTGCTAGTATTTTAGTGAGGATTTTTGCATCTATATTCATCAAGGATATCGGCCTGTAGTTTTCTTTTTTGGTTATATCTTTACCTGGTTTTGGTATCAGGATGATGTTTGCTTCATAGAATGAGTTTGGGAGATTTGCGTCCGTTTCAATCTTTTGGAATAGTTTGTAAAGAATCGGTGTCAATTCCTCTTTGAATGTTTGGTAAAATTCTGCTGTGAATCCATCTGGTCCTGGGCTTTTCTTTGTTGGGAGCCTTCTGATAACAGCTTCAATCTCCTTTATTGTTATTGGTCTGTTCAAATTTTCTACGTCTTCACGGTTCAGTTTTGGGAGCTTGTGTGTGTCCAGAAATTTATCCATTTCCTCCAGATTTTCAAATTTGTTGGCGTATAGTTGTTTATAGTAGTCTCGAATGATTCCTTGTATTTCAGATGAATCAGTTGTAATATCGCCTTTTTCATTTCTAATTTTTGTTATTTGAGTCTTCTCTCTTCTTTTTTTTGTTAGCCATGCTAATGGTTTGTCAATTTTATTTATCTTTTCAAAAAACCAACTTTTTGATTCGTTGATCTTTTGAATTGTTTTTTGGTTTTCAATTTCATTCAGTTCTGCTCTGATCTTAATGATTTCTTTCCGTCTGCTAACTTTAGGATTGGATTGTTCTTGTTTTTCTAGTTCTTTAAGGTGAAGTGTTAGGTTGTTCACATGCCATCTTTCCATTCTTCTGAAGTGAGCATTTAATGCAATAAATTTTCCCCTCAATACTGCTTTTGCAGTATCCCACAGGTTTTGGTATGATGTATCATTGTTTTCATTAGTTTCAATAAACTTTTTGATTTCCTGCTTGATTTCTTCTTGGACCCATATGTCATTAAGTAGAATGCTGTTTAATTTCCATGTGTTTGTATAGTTTCCAGAGTTTTGTTTGTTATTAATTTCTAGTTTTAATCCATTGTGGTCTGAGAAGGTACATGGGATAATTCCAATTTTTTTGAATTTATTGAGACTTGATTTGTGACCTAATATGTGATCTATCTTGGAGAATGATCCATGTGCTGATGAGAAGAATGAATATTCTGAGGTTGTTGGGTGGAATGTTCTGTAGATATCTGCCAATTCCAATTGGTCTAGAGTCTTGTTTAGATCTTGTGTTTCTCTACTGATTCTTTGCCTAGATGATCTGTCTAATATTGACAGTGGAGTGTTCAGGTCCCCTGCTATTATGGTATTAGTGTCTATTTCCTTCTTTAGGTCTAATAGAGTTTGTTTTATAAATCTGGCTGCTCCAACATTGGGTGCGTACATATTTATGATTGTTATGTCTTCTTGATGGATCAGTCCTTTTATCATTAAGTAGTGTCCCTCATTGTCTCTTTTTATGGTTTTTAGTTTAAAGTCTATTTTGTCAGATATAAGAATAGCCACTCCAGCTCGTTTTTCTTTTCTGTTTGCATGGTAAATCTTTTTCCATCCTTTTACTCTTAGTCTGTGTGAATCTTTATGGGTGAGGTGGGTCTCTTGTAGGCAGCATATAGTTGGGTCCTGCTTTTTGATCCAGTCAGCCAGTCTGTGTCTTTTAATTGGGGAATTTAAGCCTTTAACATTCAGAGTTGTTATTGAAAGGTGTTGATTTATTCCTAGCATTTTATTGGTTGTTTGGTTGTCTTAGGTGTCTTTTGTTCCTTGCTTTCTGATTTACTGTTTGGTTTCTTTGTTTGTTGGTTCCTTAGGTTGTAGATAGTGTTTTTGTTAGCTTGTTTTCTCTTCATGAATGCCATTTTTATTGTACTAGCGGGTTTAGATTTTTCTTAGGTTTTTATGGCAGTGGTAGTTATTTTTCAGGAACCAAACCCAGTACTCCCTTGAGGATTTCTTGTAAGGGTGGTCTTGTGGTAGTGAACTCCCGCAGTTTTTGTTTGTCTGAGAAATATACTATTTGCCCCTCATTTCGGAAGGATAGCCTTGCAGGGTAGAGTATTCTTGGCTGGCAATCTTTGTCTTTTAGTATTTTGAAAATATCATCCCATTCCTTTCTAGCTTTTAGGGTTTGTGATGAAAAGTCTGATGTTAACCTGATTGGGGCTCCCTTATAGGTGATTTGACGCTTCTCTCTTGCAGCTTTTAAGATTCTCTCTTTGTCTCTGAGTTTTGCCAATTTGACTATGACATGTCTTGGAGAAGGCCTTTTTGGGTTGAAAACGTTTGGAGATCGTTGAGCTTCCTGGATCTGAAGATCTGTGATTTTTCCTATACCTGGGAAGTTTTCTGCCACTATTTTGTTGAATATGTTTTCAATGGAATCTCCATTTTCCTCCCCTTCTGGAATACCCATGACTCGGATATTTGAGCGCTTGAGGTTGTCCGATATCTCTCTCAGATTTTCTTCCATGTCCTTGATTCTTTTTTCTTTCTTTTTGTCTGCTTGTGTTATTTCAAACAGCCCATCTTCAAGTTCAGAGGTTCTCTCTTCAACTTCGACAAGCCTGCTGGTTAAACTCTCCGTTGTGTTTTTTATTTCGCTGAATAACTTCTTCAGTTCAGCAAGTTCTGCTACATTTTTTTTCAGGACATTGATTTCCTTGTATATTTCCTCTTTCAGATCCTGTATACTTTTCCTCATTTCATCATGATGTCTAGCTGAGTTTTCTTGTATCTCATTCAGTTTCCTTAGAATTATCACTCGAAATTCCTTATCAGTTATTTCAAGGGCTTCTTGTTCTATAGGATCTAGAGTATGAGATTTATTAACTTTTGGTGGTGTACTTTCTTGATTTTTTGTATTTCTGGTGTCTTTTTTTTGGTGTTTATTCATTGTGGCAGGGGGTTTCACAGTCCACCGGTTTAAGACTAATGACTAACTAGGATGTTGCTGTGGTTGCCAATTTGGTATGGCTCCCGCCGTGACTGCTCAGTTGGCCTCTAGTGTCTTGTGTGTGTGGTTGCCTCGGGTCTTGGGCTTCTCCGGGGATCCACCTTTCTGGTCAGCTTGTACTCTGCTGGGCTGGTGGATCACGTACCACAGGGTGTGTGATCTCTGTTGAGCTTTCACTTTCTGTACAGGACTTCTCCCCGTTCAGTGTGCTCTGGCCCAGGCTGTTAGATCGTGCAGTGGCGACCCCACCGGGTGTGTGGTTTCTGTCGAGTCTCCGCCTCCCTGGCCGCACGTCTCCCCCCTCTGTGCACACTGTGCTGGGTTGGGGCGTGTCTTCTGCACCCCTCGTCTATCAGCTGGGCCTTCAAGACCCTGCTCAGCACCGCCTCGTCCAGGAAGTCTACCAGGTTTCTGCTAGGCACAGATGACCAGTCTCTCTGGGTGCCTTTGTAGCACTGTGTAGATCTTTCTCGGGTCTTGTTCACCTTTGTATCCCCCCGGTATAAACCGAGTCTAGTGCCCTCCTGCAGCCTGCTCTCCGGCAGGTTCAAGCGGACCTGGGAACTCTCCTACCACACTATTCCCAACCAGAAATTCGTTAGGCTTTTTTCCAAACTGGTGGTCGCAGAGATGGTATCTGCCTCCCAGTAACAGGAAGTTTACCGGGGCCGGAGTCCAGGGTGTGGTGGAGTGACAGTCGGCCCGCCCGTACTTCCTAGCCCTCCCAAAACTGGTCGGGACGCCCCACACCCCCAGCCCTGCCAGAGAACCGTGGAGGGAGTGGGAGAGGAGGTCGGCCCGCAGGGTCCGGAAAGCCCCGCGCCAGGCCAAGCAAATGGGCTCAGTGATGGCCGAGCAGGGCGGAGCTGCCCGCACCTGGGAAAATGGAGGCAGCACCGGGGCAGTGAGTGGCCTGGTGGTGCAGGCGGGCAGCCGCGTGGGCATCCACCCCCCGAACAGAGCTTTGCCAGGGATCACTCACAGTGCTGTGCCAGGTCGGGCTCTCGCTCTGTCTCTGGTTTGTTGCCTTCCGTGTTCTCGGCGCTGCCGCCTCGGGCTGTTCAGTCGCGGCGCCGCTCGGGCGCTCCCAGGAGTCTTCTTTAATGCCGGCCTGAAACCTCGAATCCTGGATAGGGCAGCTGGCCGCCTTCAGTGCGGCCCCAGCCTCCGGGATCCTGGCTGCATCCACAGCAGCCCTGGCGCCGTGTTCCCTGTTTCAAGACTCACTTTTGCAGCTAAGAATCAGTTCTTTTCCTGCTCCACACTTCAAAGCTGTTGCCTGTAAATGAGGCAGCCTCTCCTGCCGGGGGCAAAGTGGCGTTGAGCCCCCACGACCGGCCAGCAGCAGCAGTCCTCCCTTAAGAGATGGCCAGAGAAAGGTCCACAAGTTTCCCGGCTGCCTGAGGCCCAGTGGCCACCTTTTCCACCTCAGCTACTCCGCGCCAGCCCCCGCAGCCGCCGCCATCTTGAAACTCCAGCCTAAAATCCATTTTCACATAAATTGGTTTCAGTATAGGTGTATTATTTCTTGACGTTAAGTGTTCCTCCCTTTTAACTATTAGATTTATTCTTTCTGAATAAAGTTTAACTATTAGCAATCATTTTAAGAATCTTCTTTATTGACTTTAAATATTTGTTAAAATTTAATATTTATTGTTATAGATGAAAATCTTTGTGTTATATTTAGGTGACCCTGATTTGGCATTCAATTCACTACTGAATAATAGTCTCAATATGGAATCACAGATTAAATGATTGACAATAATGCTTCATTCTTTTTGTAGTAGTAGTATGCAACTGCATGCTTGTCATGGCCTCATGGTGGGAGAACAGTAATGTACTTTGCTTTTATGTGACTTGCTTGGACAAATGGCAAAGTAACAAAAAAGTAGTGTGTTTGCATGGCTAAGCTGCCCTCTGGGAGAATCTGATGGCTACTATGAAAAAAAACCCCAAAACCTTCCCCAGGAAGATGCTTTTCGCTGTGAAGTTCTCTGCTAGTAATGGTTTTTACATTTTTAAAGGCTTTAAAAAACAAACAAAAAGACCCAGAATAATATGCAGATGAGATGTATGTAGCTTGCAAAACCTAAAACATTTTCTATCTGGTCCTTTAGAGAAACAGTTTGCCAGTGCTTGGTCTGATAAAAGGTGGAGTATACTTCCCAACCCCGGACTTTGGGCTTTGCCACGTGACTTACTTTGGTATATGAGCCAATGGTATATGAACAGATGTTATATGAGCAGAGGCTTGAAGGATGTTTGGGAGTTTGGGCCTGACCCCTGGGAATTTTTTTTTTCCTCCGATCTTTAAAACTTTTAAGTGTGAAATATGACACATATGCAGGAAAATACACAAAACAAAAATGTACACCTCAATGATTTATTACAAAGCAAACAGTTACATAACTATCACTCAGGTCAAGAAAAGAATATTGCCCCCATTTCAGAAGTCCCATTGTGCCTCCTCTCTACCTCAAAGGTAGCCACTATCATATGTATCCTTTATTAATAATAAAATCAAATATCCATCAGTGTTTTTCCTTTCTTCCTGGACAATGAAAGGACCTTAAAGTCTTTCATTTCTTTTAGTCTCTCCTGCCCCATATGTCAATTTTTTTCTTTGTTTTATATACATTTTAAATTCAATGAAACATTATTATTTTGTTTTATATTTAACATTCATTTGGGTTTACCTACAGATTTACACTTTTTATTGATCTTTATTTCTTTCCATGTCTCTGAGCTTCTTTCTTGAGTTCATTTTTCTCTTGGTATTAAGAGTTCCTATTAGTCCAGGTCTGTGGGTGATGAGTTCTTAGCTTTTGTCTGAAAATATTATTTCTCTTAAATTTCTGATAAGCACTTTTCACTGAATATAGAATTGTAGGTTAGCAGTTATTCATTCATTGTGTTTGGGGTTCCCTTGTTTCTATTGAGAGGTCAGCAGAGGGTTTTCTTTTCTTATTTTTCAAAATAGCTATATTGAGATAAAACTGACAATCGATAAAGTGTTCATATTTAAAATATCTAATTTGGTAAGTTTTGACATATGTATATACCTGTGAAATCATTAAGATAACAAACATACCCAACAGCCTCAAAAGTCTCCTAGTGCCTGTTTGTAGCCTTTCCCCTCCTGTTTTTCCCTGTGCTCCTCCATAACCAGGCAAAAACTGATCTGCTTTCCCCCCCTACAGATTAGTCTGTATTTTTTGAATTTTATATATGTAAATAGAAGCATACAATATGCACTATCTTTTGTCTTTCACTCAGTGTAATTAATTTGGAGTCCATCAGTATTGTTCTGTATATCAAAAGTTTATTCCTTTGTATTCTATTGTGTATGGGTATAGCACAGTTCGATTGTCCATTCACTTATTGATGAATATTTGAGTTGGTTTCAGTTTTTGGTTCCTACAAATAAAACTGCTATAAACACATTTGTATGAGTCTCTGTATGAACACGGGATTTCTTTCTCTTGGGTAAATTCCTAGGAGTGAATGGCTGAATCTTATGGTAGGTGTATGTTTAATATTTTAAGAAACTGCCAAACTGTTATCCAAAGTAATTGTAATATTGTATATTTTCACCATCATTGTACGAGAGTTCCATTTTCCCCACATCCTTGCTAATACTTGGTATTGTCAGTCCTTTTTATTTTAACCATTCCAATAATTAGTGGTATCCCAATGAGTTTTAATTTTCATTTCCTTGATGACAAATGATGTCGAACATCATTTCATGGCTTTATTTGTCATGTGTATTTTTCCTTTGGTGAAAATGTCTTGCCTATTTTCAAATCTTTTGCCTATATTTTGTTTGTTTGTTTTTTGTTTTCTTATTATTGTGTTTTGGGAATTCTTTGTATATTCAGGATACAAGTGCTTTCTTTATTAGATGTATGATTTGAAATTATGTTTACCCAGTCTGTAGCTTGCCTTTCCATTTTTTAACATCATCTTTAAAATAACAGAAGATATTAATTTTGATAAAGTCCAGTTTATCGATTTGGACTTTATCAGTTTTATAAACTGTGCTTTTCTTGTCATAGTTAAAAAATGTTTGCCATGTACAAGGTAAAAGTTCTTTCTCCTTGTTTGCTTCTATATGTTTTATTGTTTTGGTTTTACATCTAGGTCTATGGTGAACTTGATGTAATTTTTGTAAATGATGCAAGGTATGAATCAAAGCTCATTTCCTTCATAGGTATATCCAATATTTCCAACACCATTTGTTGATAATATTATATTTTTTCCACCTAATTGCTTTACATCTTTGTTGAAAATCAGGTGCTCATGTATATGAGGTTATATTTCTGAATGGTTCCATTGATCTACTTATCTGTATTTGTGCCAAAACCACACCATTATGATTACTGTAATTTTAAGTAATTCTTAAAATTAGGTATTATGAATTCTCCAAGTTTATTGTTCTTTTTGCTGAGTAATTTTGACTATTCTAGGACCTTTGCTTTTCCATACGAATTTTAGAATCAGTTTGAAAATTTCACAAAAAAAAACCCTGCTGGGTTTTATTTGCAAATGTATTAAATCTATAAATCAATGTGGGGAAAACTGACATCTTAAAAATATTGAATCATCTAATATTGGTGTATTGGTATATTTCTCCATTTTTGGTCTAATTTAACTTCTTTTAGCAATGTTTTTGTTGTTGTTGGTTTTTCAAATTTTTTTTTTTAAGTTTTCAGTATACTGGTGTTACACATCTTTTGTCACATTTGACCCCAAGTATTTCCTATTTTTTTATGTGATTATAATTGGGATTATCTCTTGTTTCAATTTTTCGTTGTTTGTTGCTAAAATATAGACATACAATTGATTTTTGCATATTGATCTTATATCCTGCAACTTTAATAAAGTCATTTATTTATTCTGGTAGCTTTATTGTAGATGACTCTCTATTTCCTCAAGTTGGGGTCAAACAGGCCCTGCCTGGGTTCTCCATCCTTTCACTTCAGCAGTTAACTGAGGCAATTGTAGGGTTCAACTTGTTTGTATTCTATGTCAGGGATCACTGTCCATTCCCTGATGTTGTGTCTTAAAAACTATTGTTGCCTGTGCTTTGTCCATTTTTTGGGTTGTTTCAGGAAGATGGGTACTCCATTTCATCTGGAAGAGGAAAATTCTAGAAGTTATTTACCTCCACCTCGAGGTTTTCTAGATAGCCACTTCTGTTGCAGCCTGGGTCCCAAGAGGAGACACATGGAGCAGGACTGCTGACCTGCAGCCGGAAATGGAGCCACCCCTGCTGACCTGGTCCTATGAATGTGTGAAACAGATGGGTTAACAAAAACTTTTCCAAACTCTACTCTCAGAGATTCTGATCTGATTGGTGGGATGAGGCTTGTACGTTGAGGTTTGTACTGAAAACAAACAAACAAACAAACAAATGAAGGAACAAAAATTTCCCAGGAGATTCTAATGTGTGTTTAGGCTGAGAGTCCCTCTTTTAGGTGCAATGGTGAATCTATTCAAAGGTAGCAAAGCAAATGCAGTTCTTATCCTTTTGTAGGTACAGGCAGTGTACAGACAACCAGCAGACGAGCTAGCATTTCTTGGGAAAGGTGTTATGAAGAAAGAATACAGAATGCTACGGCAGCACCTAGGAGAGAACACTTACCCTGATGTGGGAGTCTGGTATAATGAGGAGCTCTAGACAATCTTGCTTTCAATTTTTCTGAAAACTTAATTGGTTGAAAGTGGGGAGGAACCTCTATTTTAAAAGTTATCAGAAGTTTATTTTTCCTGTTCCTCTAAGAGGTGAAGTTAGAATTCCACTCTTGGGAATAGATTGCTCCAGTTTTGATTTTTTTGTTTTTGTTTTTGATGTGGGAGTCAGGTGGCATCTTAGTAGGACTTTTGGTTATGCAAAGGTAAAGTTGAGATTCTGTCCTGGAATGGAAAGTTTTAATACAGTGAAGTGGTAAACTGTTTTCTATGATAATGTAAAGGTTTTTTTTTTTTTTTTTGAATAAGTAAGTTTATCCTTAGCAGATTATTATAACTGCTGGAGCCTGGGCAAGTCACTGGAGGTAAATAGAAAACTTTTTTTCCTCCCCTTCTCCTGGCCATTGTTTGGTCAAGGCAATGGGTGCTGGATTCCGGTAAGGAGAGGTGCTCCAAAGCCCTCCTTGGTGGGCAAGTAGGCTGACCTCCCTGTAAGGTGGTCTTCTGTAGAAGGCCATGGCCTTTGAATTCTATGGACATTGATGTTCAGATTTAGTTTTAAGTTTTCTTTTCTAAGTCTACATTCCTTTGTCTATATATAATAATGTATTATTTTAATTTAAACACCACAGCCAGCTTATGTCTGTATTTTATTTAACTGAGGGAGTCTTCTCTTTCCAGGTGTGTTTGGCAGAATTCTAAGATGTCTCCCAAGATTCCTGCTCCCTGGAATTCAAGTCCTCCATAGTCTACTTCCTTTGAATGTGGGTGGACCCTGCGAATATGTTGGGATATCACAATCGTGATTATGGGATATCTCTCTTGTGTTATTTCATAAGGCAAAAGGGATTTTACATATATAATGAAGGTTCCTAATTAATTGACTTTGAGTCAATCAAAAGGGAAGTTACATGGTGTATTAGTCCATTTTGTGTTGCTGAGACTGGGTAATTTATGAAGAACAGAGGTTTATTTGGCTTATGATTCTGGGACAGCTGCATCTGGCACGGGCCTCAGGCTGCTTCTACTCATGGTGGAAAGTGGCAGGCAGCCAGTGGGTACAAGCAGATCACATGGCGAGAGGAAGCAAGAGAGAGGAAGAAGAGGAGGTGCCAGGGTCCTATAAACAACCAGCTCTCATAGGAACTACCAGAGCCAGAACTCACACAGTACTTGCCCCACGAGGGAGAGCATGAATCCATTCCTGATGGATCCACCCTCATGATTCAAACAGCTCCCAACACTGCCACATTGGGGATCAAACTTCCACAGGAGTTTTGGGGGAACAACACATCCAAACTCTATCACATGGTATTCCTCACCTATTTCAGGAGAGCCCGTAAGAGTCAAGAAGCAGCAGCAAACTCTCTCCTGCTGGCCTTAAGGAGGTAAGCTGCCATGTTGTGAGAGGAAGGGGCTCTGTGACAAGGGCCGGAGGGCAGCCTCTAGGAGCTGAGACGTCTCATCAAGAAAACAGATACCTTAACAACAACAATTATTTGAAGTTGATACAACAAGCAAACAGAAAGGACATTGTTGGGGGGGAGGGGGGAGGGAGAAGGGAGGGAGGTTTTGGTGATGGGGAGCATTAATCAGCTACAATGTATATCGACAAAATAAAATTTAAAAAAAAAAAAAAAAAAAAAAAAAAAAAAAGAAAACAGATACCTCATTCAGAAGGCCAAGAACCAGTGAGCGTGTAAGGCGATTCTGAGCCTTAAATGAGACAGCAGCTCCAGCTGATACCGTGTTCACAGCCTGGAGTGACTCTGAGCAAAGAAACCAAATAATCTGCATCTGGAATTCTAACCCACAGAAACTGATATAATCGATGGGTGTTGCTTTAAACCGTCAAGTTTATGACAATTTGTTATGCAGCAATAGAAAACTGATATACCAGTAGTGAGTCACATAGTGTAGGAGAGCAACAGCTTCCAGAAGCAGATGTGGAGTAACCGAGGGTGAGGATGGTGATCTGGAGGAGGGGGAAGCCCGAGGGAGAGGCAGGGGCTGGAACAGAGCTCTGGGATGCTTCCTGAGAGACACAAAAACACTTAGGGAGAAAACCCAAATAGATATTTTTTATGTCCTGCAGTTATGAGAGAGAATCAGACTCATTTGTTTACTGAAGAAAAGTTCAGTATCTGAATTTTGGAGAAGTTGGTGATTTCCATGTCATGTTTTATGTGCCTGGCGTTATGCTGGGAGCTGGGTATTCACTGGTGAGCAAGACAGACAATATCCCAGCTGTCATAGGCTTCCAACGTAGTGAAGAATACAGTACAAAAAATAAGGAATTACAATGGAGCATAAGTTCTGTAATGGAGAAAGGGCAGGATGCTGTGGGAGTAGTATATAACAGTGGTACAGAATTGGGATTTAGAGTGGCCCAAGAAGCCTTCTAGAAGAGGTGATATATCATCTGATCCTAACAGAAAAGCTGGGGACGTCCAGGAAAATTAGGGATAGTGGTACCATCTCCTTGACAGAGAAAATAGCATGGCCAAGGTCCAGAAGCAGGAGGTAGCATAGCCTTTGAGAAACTGCAGGTGGTTCCATATGGTGGGAACAGAGAGCTAGGGGAGGGGGGTGGGGGGTCAAGAGGCCGGTGAGATAAGCAGGGCTCAGATCATGGACAGCATGGCAAGCCTCATCAAAGAGCTTAACTTTCATGTTGACAGCAAAGGGAGCCACTAAAGAATTTTAAAAGGAGATGGGCATGAAACATTTTGTGATTTAAAAAAATCATTTTGATTGTAGTGCAGAGAGTGATTTTGAGGGGGGCATGGATAGAAATAGGAGGACTAAAAATGATGAGTGTTTAAAGTCCTTTCAAGACCAAGCTAAGATAAAACAAAATAGAGCATTATTGTCATGCTAGTGATTCAGTACTGATTTTTAACTTTTAGGGTGGACAACGCTCTGTCTCAGCTGGCCCAAGCATTTTATTACTGCCTCCCCGATTCAGTGGTGGCTAAAGCCATCACCAATGGCTTTTAGGCTTATGTTCTCTTCCTAGTACAATTAGGTCAGTCTGTGTATACCAATGGGTTGTAAATGACTTCTTCAGGAGAATGGTCCTGATAGGGACCTGATAGGGAGCCAGAAATCCCGTTGCAGTATGCCGTGAAATGTGCTGTCTTTATTTAGGATTAGCTCATTAGAAGAAGAGATAAGGAGAGCCAAGGGCCTTCTTGCTGACACTTTGTGAGCAAAGAGCAGCATCCATCCTTTTTTTCATCAACAGACAGACACTGGTGTAGTGTCATGTGTACTCTCAAGCCTCTGGAACTCCTGAATCATTTTTACTCTTCAAAGTGGCCCAGACGGAAAACAGGTACTGTCCACTTCAAGTCAATTGTAATATGGATGAAGAATCTTGGATTGATAGGGAAAATCAAATATAATTTTACTTAGAAAGTGATAGTTAAAACAAAAATTCTATTAATAGCTACATAGTACAACTTCAAGGTAGAACTAGAGCAGGAATGCCTAAACAGATCTGAATTAAAAAAAAAAGTATGGTTAGTTAAGAGTAGTTGATTGGACTGCTCCATGAGGAAAATTTTGAAGCTGAGTTGACGCTCATCAGGAATGATGGTTGTGATTGATTAGTGATGAGCTATGTCCTTCTTAAGCAGCCTTCTAGATCTGGATTCTATGCTGCAAATCTGGATGAGAACAGATCTATGCAAGAAAGCTGAGGGTCGTATGGTTTGTATTACTTAAAACAAAAATTTGAATTTTTCTTCAAATACATAGGGTTTACATATGAAGTGTCTTTAAAAAGTTCATGGAAATATTTGTATTATCTTTTAATTCTATTTTTACACAAACTTTTTGAAGTACCTTTATATATACAATTGGAGAATAATTTCTTATTGGAGCGGAAAGGTCTTGGTCAAGAGAAATTTGCTGGTTTCACTAATATGAAGTTAATGAATCATGAGTTCAGTGTTGAGTATACAGGTCTTGCCTTCTACATATTCTGGTTATGTCGTGGTTAGTCCCTAATCCTTGCCATTTGACTTAGCTAAGATTACTTTAAAATCCTGTTTTAAACCAGAATACATTCATTTTTACTTTACCACTGTCTTTGTGTAAAACAGTAAAGAAACATTCTGCAGCAAAGAAACATTCCATGTACCAGTGTGTAGGTTAGAACTGACCTGCTTAGCCCATATTCCCTTCTGATTTAAAGTCTTTAGCCATGTTCTTTTCTCTGTTCAGGATGCCCTTGAACGTAATTGAATTTCTCTCTCTCTCTCCCTCTCTTCCTCCCTCCCTCCTTTCTTATCTTCTTTTCTCCCTCCCATAGTTGTTCAAATGTGATTTCAGGGAGGCTGTTCCTCACCTTGAAGACTAGATCAGGCCCTCCTGCTCAGGTCTGTGTAGCTCTAGTTACTGTTCTTTCATAACACCACAGTTTGTAATTGTATTCTTTTGTGATTATTTTATTAAGGTCTTTTTCCTCCACTAAACTGTAAACCCCATGAGATCAAGGTCTAGGTTTGTTTTGCTCATAGTCTATGCTCAGAGCTCAGGCCCATTTATGTGCCTGGAACATAGAAGGAACACAGCAAATATTTGTTGAATGAAAGAAATTTATAAATAATTTTCATATAGTGGGAAAAGTGCAAATAGTGTACCAATGATTGAGATGTCTCCATCAGGGATTTAAGATTAAGCTATCTTTGAGGATGAGTAACTGTTCACTGGGCAGAAGTGTGGGAGAGAATGGAGGGGCATTCTGCAAAGCAAGAGCTGCATGTTGACAGAGACACAGACATGTGACAGAGGAGAGGGGAGGTAATTGAGTGGCTGATGCACTGAGGGCATGGAAAGATGAGACCGGAGTGCCCTGCAGGTCAGCTAATGAAGGCCCTTTGCTTCCATCGTAAAAAGTTTCAGCATTATTTTCCAGAAGGTTATGGGGAGTACTGAAGGATTTTAAGCAGAGCCAGTTTTAACTTTAGAACATTCATGGACTTGAAGGGATGAAACTGGAGTCAGGGACCTCAGGTAGAAAAATAATGCAGTCTTCCAGGCCTGAGATGAAAATAGCATAACTAAAGACATAAAGTGGAGCCAGAGAAAAGGAGAAAAAATGGAGAAATATTTCTCAGGCACAATCTACAGGATGTGGTGGCTGATGGGATGGAAATGGAGAGGTGTGTGTGGCCAGATGTAGCATGGGCTCTTGCTGGTGTGGCCTGGTCTAGGTTCAGCCCCAAGGAAGTGGTGGGTGGATGCTGGGAAAAGCTGGGCAGGGGAGGAATAGGGCACTGCATTGGGATCCTTTTATATTTCATAAATACTCATCACCCTGTTTTCTTTATTTTCGTGTAGCTTTGAGGCATATAAGAAAAGTCACAGAATGTAGGCAAGGGAGGTTTTTAATTGGAACGAGAACATCAAAAATAAATTATACCTTTCCATTTTGGCCAGGGCTTGTCCTTTGTCTGTGAAGAATATATAATCACAGGTACAGCCAGTTCCTCTACCTATGGTTTTCTCTTACTATAACTTCTCTGAGGAGAATGAAAAAATTATGGAATGTGCGATGTGAGGTTATATGCTAAGTTGTGTAAAAGGCTGAGAGGCCATGGGAAGATGGGTGGGAATGATGTGTTTTTTGACTTTGACACCTGCACTTGTTTTAGAACAGCCTGTTGCTCTCAATAGAGAAAGTGTGGTGGATGATTTATTGTATTTTAAATGTCATATAAGACCTAAAATAGTGCTGAGAGATTCTATGAATGATTGAGTATTGTTGTATTCCTGTCTATGGAAGACTTAAATATCATGACTCCAATTTGAAATAACAGGTACAACAAATTGACTCAATTTGTCGATTCCAAAGTCAGCAGAGAGCTCTAGTCCTAGTGAATGTAAAAGTTAAACAAATTTTAGATCTGACAGGGTAACTGAAATCTCTCCCTTGTGCTACAGGCTCAGCCTGTAGTTTCTAATAGCCTTCCTTTGTTTCCAAAATTGGCATAAAAACATTTAATGGGCTTTTAAAGGAGTAGCCCCTTAAAACAAGCTCTTTAATGAGTAGCGAAGCTAGTTCATGACCAGAAAGCAGATTTTCTTGAGACTTAAAAGACCTGAGTTATTTCCCCAGCTCTCCAGGGACTAGACTATAACCTTCGGCTCTCTCTGATGGCTTTGTTTGCTATTACTGATGTATAACGTCTGGATAATCATCCTCCCACTTTATCCCTCATGGGAAGGTTGTGCAGACAGATGTTATCATATCTGCAAAATGCTGTAAAAGAAAATCTCTTCATGAATATATAGAGGAAGTGCTGCTGTCTTGGCCCTAAACGCTCTAATCTCATACTGTTTGATGCAATATGATTTCAGCACATTCTTTCCCCAGTGATTAAAAATATCTAGCTGAAGATCTTAACCAAGGTGGACTTGTGGTGGACTTGTTTCTGGGAAGGTTTTACGAGTGTAGGTGTCATGGCAGCTTCTGAGAAGAGATTGAGGTATGCCAATGTTAAAAGCAGCCATGGAGCTTTAAAAGAGAGGAGGCTGTACTCATGCCTGCCAAGTGTCAGACACAGAGAAGCAAGAACTACCTGTCCATTAACAGAGCAGATTCTGAGTGATTGTGCATATCAATACGTCCGTACACCAGCTGCACTCAGCTGTGAGCCAAGCCATCTGACTGTTTTAAGAATTTCTGTCTTGGATTTATATCCAAGGAATATCAAACCTTTAGGACAATGACAAATTGAAGTGGACCTTCTTAGGATTAACTGATGCTGGCCTGTCAGGTTGCTGTAAGCACTGTTGCAAAGGCTGGCAATAATCAGTCCTTCTAATGGTAAGTGAAGGCATTTAATTGGATACCGAGATGTGATTGGGATGAACTGTCAAGGAGAAAGTGAGAAATTCAAGGTTGTTGATCTGCCCAGTCTTATTTTAAAAGAGACATGCTGGCAAGGTCTGTGTTTGGTATCCTGAATTTGTCATTAAAAAGGAGTTTCAGGGTGTAATAGTTTTTGCCATGGACTCAAAACTATAGCAAATGTAATTACTTCCTTTTCTTGGCTAGGCTAAGAGAAAAGCTTTAGGAAATAAAAATTTATTTTAGAGAGTATTAAAGTTATAGCTATCTATCATATCTTTTTCAATATAAATTTTTCAATAAAATTGATAAGGACAAATTTTAGCATCATATGCATTACATAACAAGTAACTACAAGTAATTATTATTATTATTTGCATATTTAACCAAATGTATAAGAAATTTAAAATGGCACTTCTATTTTTTAAAATGAGTGGATGTAGTGTTCAAGAATTTTGGATAGGCTATTTATTGGATTGATATTGATATTTAGGTTCATAACACTTCAAGGAACGTATATGTTCATTAAGGTCATCTTCAAACTACTGTGATTATTTCTAACTAACGGCAGGCCTTTTATTTCAGGGAAGCTGTTGCAATATGAAAATAGAGCTTTTCTTTTTTTCTTTAATAGCAAACACTGATAGGTTTTGTTCATATGCTTATGTTGGTTGTGATAAGAGAGAGTCTTTTTATTTGTAGTTGATTTTATAGTACCAGTAGTACTTAGTGATATTTGGGTGTAAAGCACTGATTCTTGGGTGCTGCTGGAACAACAGTCTCCACTTAAAAGCATACAACAATGGCATCAAAGATTACTGATGCCATTACTTAAATGATTAAGTTTTTTCCCTAAAAATTCAAGGATCGGGGTACCATCGAATGGATAAAGAACTCATGACAACCTTCAAGTGAGTGTTGGAGGTACACTTATGACACCAAATCTCACTCTTCCTGGATAGGGAAAATTCCCCCAGAATAGACTGGTGAAAAGATAGAGGGCACTGAGATTAATAGAGCTGCATTTCTGCCTTAGCTTTGTCCTTCATAGCTGCTCCCCTGGGGTAAGTGATTTTGTTTTCTCATCTCATCTCATCAACACTAAGGCTAGTCTTACCTTTCTCACAAGGTCATTGTAAACATTGATTACAACAACAGCTTTTTACGAATTAAGACAGTCTTAGTATAGACCTGACATATAGTATCTGTTAAATAAATGAGATTTTCTTTCTCTTTCATTTCCCCTTCCAGCTTTGGTTGGTGGGGGCCTTCTGTAATCCGCCTTCCTCCTCCCATCCCAGTGTGGCTGTCAGTTGGTTGGTTGTGAGCTCTCCTGTTCTCTTTTTGAGCCCAGGTATAGTGACATTGAGTAGAGCTCTGAGGTTGGCCATTTTTTTTTTCAGTTTTTCTGTAACTCATTTTTATTATAGATCCCAAATGTATTATTTGTGTGATTAATTATTATAGTGATTATAATAGTTGGCATTTTTTTCCCCCAAATGCCAGACCCAAAATTTTAGATGAACTTTGTTTTAGGTGTGGTGGACCTCCTATAACCAGTAGCCAACTAAGAGGCTGATGAACAGTGGGAAACATGATGATACTGACTGTCTCTAAATTAGCCCCTTCTTAGAGAGACACTTAGAATAGTTTATTCACATTAATAGATTGTGTTCATTGGTCTAGAATAGTTCCAACCATAACATTAATCAATAGTTCAGCTAGGGTCTGTTTCTGCAAAGAGGCAAGATTAGAATGACTTCCCCCTGTGAATTTTTGATTGGTTGCATCGTAGGTCTCAGCTGTTTGGTTGGACCAAAATTTATAGTGAAATAGTTTCAGAATGATTTTTTTTTCTAAGAATAAAATCTAAATATGAGGTGGTTTATAGTATTATTTCAATGTAATAGGTACACCAATGGTTACAGATCAAAGCTAGTCTAAGAATTATTGGAAGGAATATTTCTATAAAGAAACCTGAATGCTAAGTTTTGGTATCATTTCTAATTGGATATCGTGTCTGCACATAACTTTCAGAAGGTTTCCGGAGACTTGAAGTTACTTGCTAAATTAACTTAAAGAAGTCAAGATATGAGATCAATGTCCTTGCAGTTCCATAAAAAGAACTTTATATCAATGATATAATGTTTCATTCTTACGCATTCTGCAAGTTAGCAATTCTAAAATAGCACATTTTAGCATATACCAGCAATTGTTATTCTTGCTTTGGCAACAAATACCTTTGTAAATGTCTTTATGTTTTTTATTGAAAAGAACATTCTAGAAGGGAGACTTTTCAGGATGCTAGTGTGGGTCACAGTGTGAGATTTTATATTATCATACGGTACCATGTAAAGATTTTTTCTTGCAAAGGAAGAAGCAATAATTGCTTCATTAGTTACATAAGAGAGTCATAGGTCTTAAGCATAAATTGATTCTGATTCAAGGATATTATTAAGCTGTCAAAACCTGTCAATATTAAGTGTGACAACAACATGTAAAATTCCATTAAAGGGTCATTAACAAGGTCTTCAAGCTCATGCTTAGCATTTTCTCTGAGTTCCTAATGGAACTTTTCTCAAAACAGGATTTAAGACAGATTTCTCATAAACTTTAATGCTGTTAGAAGTTTGCTATTGGAAGAAAGTATTAGTCTTTTCTGAGTTTTTCAGTTCCTATGTCAGCCAAAATGAAACAGCAGTTAAGTACAACCACAGTAATTTTCAAATCTTGACATTTATACCCATTACTTTTTAAATCTTGTAATCTCTGAAGATGGGCTACAACTGATGAATTAGTTTGTATGTAGAAACTTAAACACTCCTCTGGTACCAACAGGTATTCCTGTATTAGAAAAGGAAGTACAGTTTGGGATGAAAACATTTTTTCTTTCATTACACTGTCATTTGCTAAGATTGGTGGTATTTGCAAAGGACTGTGTCCAACAAGAAAGTTAGGGCTATGTATATATATATACACACATACACACATATGTGTATGTGTGTATATATGTATTTTCTTTCTACATAAATATCTGACAACCATAGAAAAAACAAGTGAGTCATTACCATTTTTCTGACTGCCATAGATATAACTCAAAATGCCAAATTGATCAAGTCTCAGCATTGTAGGCGATGGCAGTTATGATGCACATAACTCAGTTCTTCATTTAAATGGCAGACAGGCAGAGATTACAGCTATTCTATCATTTTAATGAACACCAAGAAATAGTTATCTATGATGCATAGAATAACAAGTTGTATTCACTGAAAACAATAATAAAAGTTTGAAGTGTCAAATAACTTTGTGAAACTTTGAATAAGTAAAAACTTCTTATACTAATTTCTAGTATTTTTTAAAAGATAACTAACTAAGATAAAAGTTGGAAAAAATGAACACCTGATGAGAATACAGTCTGGAAATCTGAGACGGGATGATCAAGATGGAACAGACTCAAATACAATTTATTTGCTAAGATCCTGAGAGTTAAGACAATACTCACACAATGGAAGGAGAAATTGGGAGGGTACGTACAGTTTCCAAGTAGGTATTAATTATAAATGGAAGTGCTGGGCCAAATTGAAAGAGTGAAAGTTGCATGATAACCTTGAAAATCAGCATGAGCAGAGCTGGAAGGGTGAGAGAGCACTCACTATACAGGAGTTATAAAAGGAGATTTTAAGCAATTAACAAGACTATACAGTGAGTGGCATAGAAAATTTAGGTGTTATTTAAAATTTTAATTCAAAGGTTCTTTTTGGACATAAAAATAGAGCATGATTCCTATCCTGAATGGTATTTAATAATAAAATAATTTATTTGTTTAACAAGACCGTACTTGTGCCCTGACCACTGATGTTTAATTAGAAGCTGATTGCTGATGATACCAAGTTCATACTTTGGAAATTTCCAAGGGGGTACTCACACCTTTTGAAACTTATTTTCACTTTGAGAGAAATAATAATTATTCACTGGCAGACTGAAAAGAAACTGGAGTAATAAAACAAAAATATTTCTCTGCTCTCAGAAGAAATGGGGTGTCTTTAGCATGGATTGTTTATCATTAGGGACTAAGGTACCCCAGATATAATTCAGTAGGAAGCATTATCAAACTTTTTCATATGATACTGATTGTTAAAAGGAAGACTTGCCTTGACTGGTCACATGACTATAGGGAAGATATTAAAAATATTTAACAGCCGATGCAGTATGTTTACTAACCAACCAGGTTGAAAATCAGCTCCTCAGGGCTGGCCTAATATGTGTTAGAGTGTGGTCTGGTCCAAAGATAAGCTCCATCCTAGGTAAATGAGCATAAAATAATGTTGGTTTTCCATCGGCTTAAGAGGTGAATGTTACTGAACATGATCGAGTTCATAGTGTTGAGGCAATGCTATGCTGGCTTCTTACCAGTGACTGGAAACTGTTTCTGTATGTAGTGATTTCTGGAATGATACTTATGAGATAATAGTGTCTAGCACAGAGCATACTTATTATCATTACTGACCTTCATGCAGTGAACAGGGGTATAGATGAAATGAATGCTCCATTTTGTCAATTAAATACAAATATTGAATTATTTTTGCCAAAATTTTAAACATGAAACAAGTCAAGAAAATGAAAATCTACCATGAATTTATACCTTCCTGCTTTTAAACTAGTAACCTTGAGAGGATGTCACTTATTTTTTATCAGTAAGGGGAGGGATATTAATAAATACAGTTAATTTGGATTAATAGTATTTTAAAAATAAAAAGTTTTATTTTTATTATTTGAAATAGTATTTTGAGTATTGGGAATAGGAAGCAGTTTCTCATGGAGAAGAGGAGTGAAAGATGAAAATAATAGTGGACAACATCCATAAAACTGATGGACTGGAAAAATTATTATTGTGGAGAGGGCTGGAGAAAAAGACTTGAGTTTTCAGAAGTCAGAGTTTTAGGAAAATGATTTCTGCACAGCTTCTGGGATTTATTATTATGAATCAATGACTTCATTTGCCAAACCCTCTATTTGTTTTGAAGGCCATGAAGGTCTCAGGAATTTTCTTACATGTTGTTACAATGATTCTTTTGGGGAGCTCATCTCCTTTTAATTTCTTTCAGTTGGCTTCCGAAATGTTCAGCATTTTAGAAACTCACTACACACTGTGTTCACAACCTATCGTACAGGTGTGGTTGAGCTTGGCTGCCTCCACCCCTGTTTACTCTGCGGACCCTGAAGGATCAAGAGGTCTGACAAAGGCAGCTGCCAGCAGGGGCTGACTGCTGTGGGGGCAACTCAGGGAGCATGCGAATCTTACCTCAGTGGGCTAAGAAGGTATGTTTCTCATGACAAATATGGGGATGCAGAATTTTATTTGTGTAGTAAGCTACAGTTTGTAAAACTCCTTCACATGATCTAGTTCAGATGTTGCCTTTGTGAAGTCTTTATTTTTTTTTTTCTTTTAGATTACTCCAATAATTTATATGTACCATTATTACATTTATTCCATTTCACTTTATTCTTAAGTATCTTCTCCTCCTCTGGGCTGTGATAAAAGGGTACAGGACATTACAGGGCATTTGTTATTCATCTTTTATTGTCATATCTAGTTTGGTGCTCGGTACAGTTGGTACCTTATAAGTTTGTTTGTTTTTGAACAAAGAACACAACCTTTGCAATATATAGGACCATTCTTCACAAGCCCACTTGAACATTAATGAAATATCACATTTCTGAGTTTTATTGTATGTGATGATGACTGGTTGGGTATTGCCTTGGGGTGAATGCCCCCCCCCCAAACTTAGTCCCCACTGTGTCAGTTTAAAGAGGGAGGGAAGTCCTATTATGGTAATTGAAAATTGGGTCCTTGAAGAGGTGAATAGATTGTAGGACTGTAATGTAGTGAACGGATTAATAATGGTCAGGGGCATGGTTCTAACGGCTTTAAAAGAAGAGCACATGAGAAGATCTCTTTCTGCTCTGCCATTTTCTGCTATTTAAGATCCCTGGGTCACTGTAGCAACCACCAAGACCCTCTCCAGATATGTTCTCTGCACTTTGGACTTCCCAGCCTCCAAAATTGTAATCAATAAATTTTGTTGTCTTAGAAATCACCCAGTTCTGTGCATTTTGTTCTAAGCAACAGAAACAGACTAATACAGGTATCAAAATAAAACTGTCATGTCCAAAGGACAGTTCTTTCATACTTTTAATTATTAATTTCCTTAATTTGTTCTCATTTCTAAGTTTTTGAACTGTGTTTTTCTTTCTGTTTATTCTTTTTTATTTTTCACTGGGTTTTTATTTTTTTTTGTTAAGAATATAACACAATTAACTTTTTGTTTATGTACAGAAATATGTGATGGTTTATTTCTAGGCTTGTTGGAAATTTTAATTGGTTAAAATTAGATTTGTATGTAAAATACATAAACATGAAAACAAATACTACAAGTAGCAGGGAAATATCACTTTGAGTTATTAAGGAAGATGAGATATTTTTATATTTAAAGATTCCCATTGTGTTTGCTGGCTGTATTTATCAAGGCTGGCAAGGGAAATAAAAAGGTCAAATAAAAGGTTTTGACATTGTGTTTAAGTTTAGAGTGTCAAAGAGATGAGTAAATTTCTGAAAACACCAAAAACTGCACTGGATATTGTATTAGTCTGTTTGCGTTGCTATAACAAAATACCTGAAACTGGGTGATTTATAAAGAAAATGAAATTTATTGCTTACAGTTTCTGAGGCCGGGAAGCCCAAAGTCTATCTGGTGGTGGCAACAGTGTACCAGAGGTCTCACATTGCAAGATGGTGGAAGCAGAGAGAGCAGAGAGAGAGAAAGAGACTCTCCTCTTTTAAAGCCCTCAAAGCCATGCCCCTGACCAACATTTCCAATCCATTTACCACTGCACGGTCCCACAATCCAATCACCTCTTCAAGGCTCCACCTTTCAACAACCACAACAGGATTTCCCACCCTCCCCACAGTCGAAGTGGGGGCTAAGCTCCAACACATAAAACTTGGGGGACACAATTCAAGCTTCAATGAGTTTTGGGGGGACATAATTCAATCCACTACAGGTATTCAGTTAAATGCACACTGAAAGATCAGTTTTGGGAAAAATCAAATCGATGCCTTGCACTGAACAGGGATATGGACTGGTGAAATTATTAATAGAGACTTTCAGTAGAACTAGCACATTGGAGACTAGAGTTTCTAATGCTTGAGTTGACTACAAACCTCGATTTTTAAGGAGAGAAATGACAATGGGATGTACCTCAGACACAGGAAGACTTTGGGCTTTATCACTTGACTGGACTCAGAATAGGGAGGAAGTTGGTGCCACAGCATGAGTGCTGAGTCAGCCTAGTGACCACATATCTAGCTACTGATATATGGACGGCAAAGGCAGTTAAAGTTTATGGGAGGGCATTGTTTGGAACTGGCCTCCTGCATTAGGCCATAGCAGTCCAGACCAAACCAAAATGGATTCACTTTACATGCCAAGTGAAGCAGGTAAATCCCCAAACAGACCAGTTCTTCATGAAAACAGGAGATTCACAGCAACCAGTCAGTAAGAGCCCAGTGTAATAAGGAAGTCCCCTCTGCTTTAAACCTTACAAGAAAAGTGATCTGTAGTAATATGATATTAACGAATATGCTTTCTAAAATTGTTGTTTCCTTCTTCTCATCTTATAAAAGCTAACCATTCTGTCATGCCCAGCAGAACACTCATTCTGTTTTATAGAATGAGGTGTTGCCAGATTCTTGAATTGCTAAATAAAGACAATTAGAGCTTTCAATTACGTTTCTTGTAATTTTGTCTTTTGACAATGCAGACTGTCCTCTTTTCCCCATCTTCTATGGAAAATCTTCCAGACAGGTATGGTGCTTGCTCTTTACAGGGACATGTGACTCCAGTGGCTGCCGGCATGTATAGTGAGCTAATTTAGGTCAGCTGAACATACCTGAAAATCTCAGCAGCTAAGCCCCTCATTACTGTGGCTGAGACTTTTCATTTTGTGAGATGAATATAGTGCGCAGGATAAAACATTGCTTAGGTAAGATTTCTACTCAGAAGCTTTTTCAAAGGAGGCCATAAATGATCACGCAAAAGGACATTGTGCTCACTGCGTGGTGATCTGGTTCTGAAAGCAGAGCTTTTCTTTGATAACTAGAGAACAATTAATTCTAAAGATCAAAATCCTTGTTTTCATAGGAAGAAACCTAAATTTATGCCTGTGTATGTATTATTTCGTCCAAATGTTCAGTTATATATTATTCTCTATCACCTCAGTGTTCAAAAACTAAACTGAACCATGGATTAGGGGATAGTGATATCCTCACGTCCCATAATGGGTAACCAGGTTGTTTGTTTTTAGGGCCTCCAAACTTTTCCTTCACTGCTCTGCTATCTCCTCTGAGGTAGCTCTTCTGGTTTCTCTTTCTCTCTCTGGGGTTTCTGGCACTATGACAAGATAAACAATTGACTACAGTAGGGGTTTGCAAACTAAGGCCTGCAGGGCAAATCTAGCCCCTGGCCTGTTTTTGTACTGCCTGCAAGCTAGGGAGGGGTTTCACACTTTAAAAGTATTGTAAAAAACAAAAAACAAGAATATGCAATAGAGACCACAGATGGCTCAAATGTCTAAAATATACACTATCTGGCCTTTTATGGAAAAGTTTGCCAATCTGTCTGTTACTGGAGGGCAGACCCAGGTTCTTGGTCAAACCAGGGAGAAAAATCTTCCACGGTACCGAGTCTACATGATAGTGCTCAGTGAAAGAAAAGGAAAGTGGGAAAGGCAGATGGAACATTTAAACAATAGGACTTTATTACAAAGCGTGCGCGGGCAGCCCCATGAGTGAGGATCATGCCACGGATTCCTAAGGGAAGGGTTTAAATGTTGTTCTGGGATGGGGGTGTTTCTCTACCCCAACTAAGGGATGGAATATTCGGGTGTGGTTGAGGGTCTAGGGTAATTAAGGCCTACTAGGCTGATGGAAGGTTTCATCAGCTTCCTGTTGTGCTCCTCTGAGTTTCTGAAATTTCTAGTCATGCACAGTGAACTCACTTTCCTCTTTGTCCTTTCTTGTCTAACGTCACAGGTGGAAGGTTGTCTGCACTTTTGTTTCTCCTAGTGTGCAGGTGCGGAGGTTTTTGTAATCTGCAAAGTTCCAGGTATAGCACACTGATTGGTAGGGTGGTTAAGCTGTTATCAGCTCATTACGGGTCCATTAACTGCCAAGCAAGGAGGTGGTTAGTGCTGCTCCAGTCAGAATATTTATGAAGAGCCTCCCTGAGGCACATCCCTATCCTGTCCTGCCTCACCTCCACTAAAAATAAAATTCAAATGACTTAGCTTGCCATCCTTTCTCAGACTCCTCTTGCCGCTTCTCATGCACATCTTGACTCCTAGAGCTGCATCAAACATCCTTCAGTTCCTGACAGGCTGCATTCCACCCCTCCCCCGCTCCCCCCTGCCTGTATGTCTTCCTTCTTTCTGGAATGTTCTCCACTCTACCCTGCATCTGTTGTGATCTGTACCTGTTGCACAATGAATGTGTTTTATCTTCACTTTTTTGAAAATGGCAATGTATGCAATACTGGTACCTAATGAATATTATCTCATAAATAAATAAATCTTATCAAATAAATAGTATCTAGCCAGATAGAAAATTACAGATACTGGATGGAAAGCCAGTGAAGATCTGTGGTTCCTGTTGTTATTGGTCATGCTGCTGTTGTTCACAGCTCTCTTCCCATCCTGCCTTGGTATATTTACTGTCAGCATAGATAATGCATTGTTGATTTTTTTGATCTTTCTTATTTGCTTTTTATTAATATATATTTTTTGCAGGGCACAGAAAAAAATGAAGCCCAGGATTTTGAAGATAGGTGGCCCAGTGCTCTAAGCAATAAAGGGGAAGGAAGATAACATTTCAGGAGAGAGAAAGCAACGTCTAATAGCAAGTGATTTTGCAAGGAAGGTATATATATCAGATAATGTATTTGTTACGGAAAGGAATTAAGATTGTTAGCCAAAATCAGCCAGTTTAAAGATCTGGGTATTACTAGGGCTACATTGAATAACCTATTGTGGTCACCTTTATAGTACACACAGAGATAAAGGACATTTAGTGCATTTAGATACAAATATGAATAATAAAAAGTTTGTTTTGAAATCAAAAGGACCAAGGTGAAAGTGGATTTGTTTGGCAGCCTACCAGCTATCTGAATGAGAGGTTGGAATGAAACTAAGATAATCGGTATATGTGTTAGGTTACTATAAAGATGCAGTAATTTAGCATTAATCCTGAAAAAATGATATATTTTGTTGTGAAATTTGGAGAGAGATGCTAAATATTGATGGGAGGGGCAAAAGGGAGTAGAGAATTGTATTAGTCTGTTTCTGTTGCTTATAACAAAAATTTCTGAAACTGTAATGCATAAAGAAATAATATTTATTGCTTACAGTTTCAGAGGCTGGGAAGTCCAAAGTCCAGGGAACACATCTGGTGAGAGCCCTGCTGGTGGGTGTGACTTCTCACAACAAAGCAGGGTGTCACATGGCAATGGCAGAAGCAGAGAGAGAGAGGGCTTCTCTGCGCTCTTCTTTTAAAGCTATCAGAACCATGCCCACAACCACCATTAAACCATCAATTTATTAATCCATTTACTTGGAGTGGTCCTCACAATCTGATCACCTCTTCAAGGCCCCACCTTTCAATTACCATAATAGGATTTCCCACCCTCTTAACATTGTCACAGTGCTGATTAAGTTTCTAATACATGGACTTTAAGGGGCACAATTCAATTCATAGCAGGAATGAAGTAAACCTACAAGGTAAAAAAACCCACAAAACTTTAAATGATGGTTTAGAAACCATAAAATAAAAAAGCAGGTAAGCTATTTTTTCCCATCCTTAAGTCTTATGTTTGAAACATTCTTATAATTTTAAGCTATGCAAATGCAGTTCCTGCTCACTGCTTGCTTTCCCCTGACCTTGAAGGAATCTGTGTGATTAAAGCTCCGCCTTCATATTTTCCCATTTTAGAGCTGCCCAGCAGAGCTGTCCTTTAGTCGGGAAAATACCTTCCTTTTAATTTGACTTGGTCTGAATTTCTTTTGTGATCCTCTTTTTTTTAGAAAAACCTGTTTCAACCTTTGGCATCAAACTCACTCCTTCTGTGGGCAAGTAAAAGTAGCAGAGTGTCAGATTCTGTTCACCTTCATCTCTTTGAAAATCCAGCTATTTAATTTACCTATTTATCATCCTTGAAGTGGGAAGTAATCAGTAGTGTTATTTTTTATTAAGATTTCCTTTTCATTATTATTTAAAGAACATTTACTGTAAGTGAATCATTGTGCAGTGTATGCATGTATTGAAACAATACACTGTACCCCACAAAAATGTATAAGTAAATGTTAAAAGATAAAAGAAAAAGAAAAATCAAAATAGGTGTATCACTGTCTTTTTAAGATGTGAGGTTAACAAGTTGTTATGTAACTGGCACTATGATAACACCGTATATTTTGTTTTATTTACCTGACTTGGGAAACTTCTGTTCTCATTTAGAAAATAAGAAAAAAGGCTTAATCAGGTTTTATGAAACCCATTTTACTTAATATTTTGGTCCATACATTTGCCAAATTAATATTATCTAATTCAAAAGCAAAACATGTCCAGTTTTTCATTTGAAATCTGATGGACCTTCATTGGGCCTTAATCTTATTTATTTTTGCTCTAAGTAATTTTACGTGTCTTCTGAAACTTTGGACATTGCATTTAAAAATGATTCTCAAGTTCCTGGTGGAACTTAGGGAAGAAGTTTCCAAACATCAATCAAATCTGTCTTTGTACCTTTTGACAACTGTTGTTGTTCACAATATCAATTAGACTTGATGCGCCAGGAGCTGATGCTCTTTCTTTGACATGTTACCTCTCATGGGTGTAGAGACAAAGCAGGCAGCGAGCTTGCCAGCACAGCCATCAGCCATGGTCTGATACAGATTGCTGAGCCTTTCCTCCCCAGCCACTCTCTTTCAGCCAACTGACCAAGAGTGGTCACCCTGACCCCAGGTCAACCAGTCTGGGTAGTACTCTTTGCGTGGCCCTGACATGAACGAATGATAATGGAACGTCAGATTCTCTTGCAGTGCTTTGCATTAGGAGACATGGGTGATCCTTACAATTGAAAATGGAGGATAAGACAAAAGGACTGCAAAGAAGGGAACTACATACCAGGCTTGGGGCCATGAGAATGCAAGGAAAATAGAATTTATAATCTAGCACATTTTCCCAGGGATAGAATGAGAGACACGTGACCTCTGGGAATGGCTGAGAGGTCAGTTCCCTGAGCTGGCTTCATGTTTGTCTATGGTCCAATTCTAATTTCAGTTTATATGGCTTTACAAGCCCCCCCGCCCCGCTTTGTCCCCCCTCCGTGATAACTTGAGTTCCTTACAGTCAGAAGAATTGACCAGAAGCAAATGAAATTCTTGTCATTTAGAACTTCCTCCCTGAGCAGGGTCTGAATGCTGTCCATTTTAAGATACTGCTCTGGGCTCGTGAACTGTGCATGTAGTCAGTGTGTGCTGCGAGCAAGGATCTGACAGGCAGCCATTAGCCATTCAGGGGATGTCATACTCTTTCTGCTTTCCCTTGGACAGCTGGTCCCCAAAGAATTGCAGCACTGTCAAAATTTAAACATTGCCCAGCTCTCCTTAAATTGGCTTATGTGAGAAACGTGTGGTCTCTTTGCACTTAATGGGCTATTTTGGGAATTGAATTAAATTGCATGTGTATTGCCTGCTTGGTTTCCCCCGTGTGAGGAAAACACCACCAGCTGAGTTTGGTTTGGGGTAGGTGAAGGGAAAGGCCCTGTCTCTATCCTGACATCTAGCCTCCAGACTTGTACCTTGTTCCTTGAAAGGTACAAGTCCATATAGCTCAAGACACGTAATTGTTTGGGGGAAGGTGGTGTCTTCTACTAAGGCCTCTAGGACATGGGCTTGCTGGCTCTTCTTCCTATCTTCTAATATTCCCTGGCCTTTTATCAGGGTTGGGTGTGACTTAGTCCTTGGACGATGAATATTCATAATATAGCAGTGCATACCAGTGCTTCTGGGCACATGGCTGATGGTCGGAAAGAGTAAGTGAGGTAGTGTCGGGATAGGGCTCATAGACCCTGCAAACCTATCGTACAGACTGTTCACAGACCCCTCACATACAGGTTGTGAGCTAGGTAATTGGGAAAGATCCCAGAAGCAGTTGGCAGAGTTGACAGGTTCATTCCAGAAGTAGGCTTAGTCCTCAGTTTCTTCAGCAGCAGCAGCAGCAGCAGCAGTGTACGGCAGCCTCTAGCAGCAGTGGTAGCTTCCTGGAGAGACCCAGAGGCCCTGGCAGCAACACCCTCCAGCAGCAGTAGCAGTCTCCCCATGGCCCCCTGGGGGTTGGGGACACAGGCAGCAAGAGCGATGGCCTCTCCTGGGTACCCCCCTCCAGGGGGCATCCTGGGGGTGGAGGGAGGGTGACCTTGTGGATCAGAGCAACTCATCCTTTATACTCAAGTCTGATAACCCAGGAACATCTGGGTGGAGTCAGTCAAAGAACACCTGCAGATGGGTGCACATGCACAATTACATTAGACAATAACCAAGAAACACCTGGGTGCACATGCATATTTACATCAAGTGCTAGGCAAGATTCTGAACATCTGAGAGACCCTGACCATATACCTTCACTTTCCCTACAGGTAGCAATTGTATAAGGAGCATTTTTATTAAATTTACAATCTTTATTCAACCTTGTGAGCTTTGTTTTTTCTTACTTAGGAGGATTCTATTTTCTAGGTGCCTGGAGAGAGTTACATGGTAGATATGTAAATAAGGATATAAATAGAGCCCTTAAGTAGACATTGTGCTTTATCCCATTTAATCCTTATATGAATGCTACCAGGTAGGTATTCTTACCTGTATTTTATGAATGAAGAAACTTGAGGTTTAGAGTTATTAATGGACTTTGCTCAAGGTCTACTAAGAAACACATTTGAACTCACCTCTAATTTATTCCAAAGCTTGTAATTGTTCTACTTTGCCATAAGATATGGAAATACAAATGCATTATCCCAGCATTAAAGTGCCTTTAGAACTTCCATTTAGTTTATTTCACTTTTTTTGTAAAATTGATAAAAAGCAAAACTTAAAAACTCATCTTAACCAACAACATTTCATTTCTTTAAAAAAAAAAAAAAAAAGGTTCTAAACTTGGAGGCATTGGCCATGAGTAACAGCAGGCTTCTGAGGGCATAACTTATTGTTCCTAATCAGGTGATAGGCCTTTTCTGTTGCCTCGGCTCAAAGTAATTGCATATCTATCTATTTATCTCAGCAATTAATCAGACCCAAGCAATCAAAGCAGCAGCCGGAATTCCCATGTTGGACTTCCACGTCACATTCACCAATTCTCAGCACTTTAAATGATTTCTTACCTACGCAGTCTAAAACCACATGAATCACATGACCAAGTACCAGCTATACTAGGGATGATTTACCCATCCAGAGAATGCATTTCAGATGACTTTGCAGGAAATATAAAGAAAAATGATTACAGTAAAGATATCTTTAAACTGAAAAGCATTCAATAGTTTATATCCCTAGAATGACACTATTGGGCCCTACATTTATAGTTTAAAAATTGTTTTTCAGAAGCAACAAATATAATACTAGATTAATAGGATAAAAAAGAAAGCTCTTGTGAAAATGTCTTTGTTTAAAGATGTGCATTTTTATATGGCTCAGAATCAGCATAATGACCATTTTTCTTAGATGTATGTGGATTGGTAGGAAAAAAATGGCAGACACATGGCTTGTAGGAACTGAGATTCACATTTTGGCTTTTGACCAAAATGTTGAATGGTGGGTTTATTTTGAATGAGAAACTGTTTTGGGGGATTCATAATGAATTACAACATTAACCAGTAACTAAAAAATAAATTATTTAGTTGCTTGAAGGATTAATCAGGACCAAATTGACTGAGGTTCAAGGAAATTGAATTTTGAAAGCTGGGTGCAAGGCTTGGAAGGTTACAGTAAGGTCCCCTCGTAGGTATATTGTGTTAAGCCTGCACAATGATTGTTTCATAAATTAAAACTCGATGGGAGGATTTCACATAAAAATCAGGATTTTGGCTTCTCTTGAAAAAAACCAAAAGCTGTGGCAACACCAAGCTTATTGTCACTTTCAGTTGGGGTGACTGCTTTCCATTTCTGCACATTCTCTTCCACTCCAATAACATGTATGCAAATTCTTCTCCACAGCTGACTTACCTCATTTAAAGTTATGTGATCAATCCTGTAGGCATTTGAATTTCAACCCTCATTTAAAGCTTGCTTTCTGCTAGTTCTGAGAACATGTGGCTATACATGACTTCTGTCTTTTCAGACATTTTCTCAATCTTCAGGAGACCATTATTATTATTGTAATTTGGCTCTATTGTTAATATCTCAGGGACTTTTTGAAATCATAGAGACCTTAACATGATAAAGCCATTGACATGAAGAAAATATAAAATAGTTAATAGTGGTGTTAATATTATGAGGTTTGGGGGCATTATCTGTTGTGGGAGATATGTATGGTGAGAATGGTTTGGAACATATGAAGAGAATCCAGAACCATCTCAGTCACATAAAGCAATGAGCTGCTATAAGGTGGGATGCAACAGGTAAAATTCTCTGCTGTAGCTGTGTCCTCCTCATCCTTCCACTCCCGCCAACCCCCCAAAATTGAATAAGCCTATCTAATGCACGAGCTTTAGTACATGCCAGGCACTGTGCTGGGTGCTTCAAATACATTAACTTTTTGAATCCTCATAACAACCCTGTGAGATAGATACTATTATATCTCCTTTTAGGAAGAGGAGACTGAGTATCAAAAAGTAAATTGGACCAAGTGACAGTTGAAATAGCAGAGCCTGGGTTTGTATTTCATTACTTACTTACCAGGCAAGTAATAAAGTATTCGGCAAATCATGGTAATTATTTATTGAATACTAAGTACTTTATAAATATGCTACGTAATTTTTACAACTCCACAAGGTAAACATTATTGCCAAAGATAAAAACTGTTGTTTTTAGAGGTAGAAATTATTAGAAGCACTTTTCATAATAGAAGCTTCTTACAAATCATTGCACTGGAGAAAAGCTCAGAGTGTATTGCTTTTCAAACACCAGAAATGACACCACGTTTGAAACTTCTGGAGAAAATAAGACAGAGATAGGTTAGAAAAGTAAAAGGAATAACAAACAAACTAGAGCACATTTATTTATATCCTCAATGATTTGCAGCAGGTGCAATTTATAATCTATCCATGTTTCTGACACCAGTTATGTCTTATGACTCCATAATTTACAGACTTCAGTCTCCACAACACAACGATTAAATTTAAAATAATATAATGAACATATATATAAACTTCATCACATATGTGAGTGTGTATACATTTATACATATATAAATTTTTATATATTTTAATATCTATTTTTAATGTATGATACACATATTTTAACATAAAGATAGCTGTGTACAAATCTGAGAGTACTCTTATCTTCTTGGGCCTTGGATGCCAGGAAATGTAGGGAGAGTGGATGCCCATGAAGAAGAAAAGAGGGGAGCCCTGAGACTAACTTCCTCATGGTAGTTCAGCCCACCAATGATTTTGGTAATCCAAAATGGTATTGTTAATTTCTGGGCCAGAGACAATATATGCCAGAGCCTCTGGATAAACAAAAACTTCATGAAGCTTCCTCAGAGTCTACTTTGAGTAAAGCTGACTTATTTATTAAAAGTAGAATAATCTTTCTAATTCTATATTTTCCATCTCAAAGAGCAGGCTTCTGTTATTTTGGTTTGCCATTATGCTTTAGGATCTCTTAAAATTTTGGGTGGCTCTCTTCTCTGGCTAGATTCTGATTCTTTTAATTGCAAAGAGAAGTAAATATCAGGATGCCGACATACAAAAACTGGTCAAAAAGTTCCATGTGACCTTTTATTTCCTATTTTAAATGCAATGGTCAAAGCTTGCTTTCACTTCTCTGTCAGAAGGTGAAAGATTTCAAGTATCTGAGGATCCTGTGCCAAGTTTGTTAAATGCTAATATTTGCGGTGAAAAATTAGAGGAAAATACAAAAATGTACTTCTGGACTATTGTGGAGAATTTCTGGATCAACCTTCACCAGCAACTTGTTATAACCTTTTTAGGGTCCAGTGAGGGGAGCGGGTGTGGCTGATGAAGACATCTTCTGTAGATTCTCTAAATCCTACTGCTCTTTTTCCCAAATTAGGGCAAAGTGTAATGCCTTAAAAAAAAAAAAAGGCAATCTTTTGCTTAAATAGATTGAGATCACTGGTGTGTCACAGGGTGAGTCACAGGGTGAAGTATACCTACACCAGGACATGGGATTTAGAGAATGTTATTTATTCTCTCTGAGGGAAACGTGTAGAAATCTTATATACAGAAATGTAGTGGTATTACCTAAGTGCTTAATTGCTAAATAGCTGAAATGATTGAATTATTTTATTTTATTTTATTTTGTCTTTTTTTTTTTTTTTGTGACCGGTAAGGGGATTGCAACCCTTGGCTTCGTGTTGTCCGCACTGCACTCAGCCAGTGAGCGCACCGGCCATCCCTATATAGGATCCGAACCCACGGCAGGAGCGCCACTGCACTCCCAGCGCCGCACTCTCCCAAGTGAGCCACGCTGCCGGCCCTGAAATGATTGAATTTAAAATAATATATTTGCTAATAAAAAAATCCAATCTTTTTTTAAAGCCCAAGCGTGAGAACAGCAGAGTTAACTTTTTTTTTTTTAAATCAAGTTGTGGATTTGGAATTTAAATCATGTTAAAATTGTTATTTCACATGTAACCATGACTAAGATTTTATTTCTTTTCTTTTCTTTTTTTTTAATACTGTGTAATACAGGTTTGGCATTTTTAAAAAGTGATGATGTGTGACAGAAGCAAGAGGACTTTTGTATGTGACTGTATAATCTGTCAAAGAATTTGCATCAGGCCTTTCTGAAGTGCTGTCACTCTCATTCACAGTAAAGGCCCTCAAGACCCTCACTATCCTGCAATAAATGCTGTCACCCAGTCAGTACCAATTTCATCTGCGTGTGATGCTGCTGATGCATGTCAAGCTCTTGTTAAATTCAGTGTGGGTCAACTGCCTAAATGTTTCTTCTCAATGATTCAATCATAGAACATAAGGACCAGAAATTCCTAGAGAAGTGTGGCAACTGGCCTCCTTTATGATAGCTGCATTTAGTACCTGATGAGTTGGAGTAGAATCTGAATTTAACACAAATTATCAGCAAGAATGAAGTTTTGAAAATTCCAATAAATTAATTTTGTATATTTGTGTATTATTGCAAAGGCATTTGGTTTCATTGGTTAGATACTGCTCTCTTCTGATTAAATTCTGATGGTTTTAGAGTCTTATTGAAATGATTCAAATAGTCATTCATTCACTCATCAAATTTTCCTTGAGCCAGATGCTGTGCTAAGCACTGAAGCTACAGTAACTAAGTCTTGGCTGCCCTTTCCTGGGTCTCACCGACTATTAGCAAAGTAAATTTCATTGGATTAACAAACATTAGCATTATTTTGTTTTTGAAATTTCCCTTTCTCTTGATCCTATAAAACAAGTTTCCTGGCCTTGCTCAAAAGGTGTAATATACTAAATGTGTAGTGTTTTGAAGGTGTGGAAGAGCAGGAAAGTAATATTCTCTTCTGTTTGATTCCTAGTCTGTACCACACTGGCTCCTTCCACTGGTATCTGCATTCCTCTGTATGTATCTCTTAGTGAGTGGCAGAGGCGGAGGCTCTATTTATGTTAGGATGAAGGTTGTTGGCTTTGGAGCTCTCTCTCTCTTTATTTTTTTCACTAGAAATTGCTGCTCAGTCTCTGCATTCTGTACTTTGGTTAGGAGTATCCCTTTATCAGTTCCTAACTAGGATCTGAAGCAATCCTTATCCTTTTAAAATTAACTCCTGCCTCCCTGGAACTATAGAATAGTTTAGAAAAGGCATAAAACTATGATAAAGTCTTCCCGACACTTGTGTGTGCTTTCACTCTATTGCTCTTTCAAATTTTATTTATTTTATTTTATGTATTACAGAATTAGTATCTGTTTATCATGGAAGATACCAAAGAAAATAGAAAAAAAAAAAAAAAAAAAAAAACCCCAGAAAATATAGATTTACCATATCTTAATACCCAGATAGAATCACTGTTGTTATTTTGTAGGCTGTTCTTCTAGTCATACTCAAAGCACTCACACACAATTTTCATTGAAACAAAATTGAGATTTTGGTAAAAAAGTTTCTAAAAGTACAAATGCATGGTTTAAATAATCTGAACATTTTTGAATAATTAAAACATATTACCAAACTCCTCTCCTGAATCAGTTTAACAATTTGTACTCCCACCAACACTGTGAATAAGTGGCTGCATTTCTGAATTTGCCAAGATGAGAAGTTATCTTTTTTTTCTTTTAATGTCATTTTGGTAAGTGAGCTCTTTACATTTTTACAGATTCTTGGTATAGTTCTTTGCTTCTGATTGCCCATTGGTCCTTGCTATATGGCTTGAATGTGTCCCCCAAAAAGTATGTGTTGGAAACAACTTAATCCCCAGTGTGACAGTGTTGGGAGGTGGGGACGGATAGAAGGTGTTTAGGTCATGAGGGCTCCACCTTCATGAACCGACTAATGTTGATTGTAAATAGGCTTGAGGCTATGAGTTCAATTTCTTGCTCTCTCTCACCATCTCTTTGCCCTTCCTCTGTGGGATGATGTAGCAAGAAGGCCTTGAAAGATGCCGTCCTCTTGATCTTGGACTTCCCAGCCTCCAGAAACATGAGCCAATACATTTCTGTTCATTACAAATTACCCATTCTGTGTTATTCTATTATACTAGTACAAAACAAAGACAGTCCTCTTTTTAAAAAAATTTTTTTAATTTAATTTTATTTTGTCAATACACAATGTGGTTGATTATTGTGGCCCATTACTGAAACCTCCCTTCCTCTTCCCTCCCCCCCAACAATCTCCTTTCTGTTTGCTTGTCGTATCAACTTCAAGGAATCGTAATTGTTATGTCTTCTTCCCTTCCCCTCTCAGATTGTTTGTGTATTTATTTATTTATTTTTTAGCTCCCACAAATAAGTGAGAACATGTGGTATTTCTCTTTCTGTGCCTGACTCGTTTCACTTAATATAATTCTCTCTAGGTCCATCCATGTTCCTGCAAATGGTAGTATTTCATTCTTTTTTATAGCAGAGTAGTATTCCATTGTGTAGATATACCACATTTTCCGTATCCACTCATCTGATGATGGACATTTGGGCTGGTTCCAACTCTTAGCTATCATAAAGAGTGCTGCAATGAACATTGGGGAACAGGTATATCTTCGACTTGAAAGAAACAATTAACAGAGTTAAAAGACAACCAACAAGTGGGAGAAAATATTTGCAAAATATACATCTGACAAAGGATTAATATCCAGAATATACAAGGAACTGAAACAGCTTTATAAGAAAAACATGAAGTAACCCAATTAAAAAATGGGAAAAAACAGCTAAATAGGCATTTCTCAAAGGAAGATATACAAATGGCCAACAGATCCATGAATAAATGCTCAACATCACTCAGCATTTGGGAAAGACAGTCCTCTTTTAGCTATGGATCTTGAGAGCCTCAAATGTGTTGGTTGGCTCAAGACATTTTTTTATCTATGATGTTTATACTACTGCTTGCAACTCCAATCCTTATGCAAACTTACTCTGGCTCCTTGGGATCTTCTTGTTTTTGCTGTTGTTGGTAATTGGTCTTTGTTTTCTGTCTCATACATGCTTTAGATTTTTCTGTCATTTGCTCTTTTTTCTACTCAGAAAGTGGCCTGCTTGTAGGAAGGCCACCAGAACAAGGACAGACTTCTACTAGATCCTTTCATTAATCTATTAACAAGCCAGTATTTAATGCTCACTAATGTGTGCACAACATTCTAGGAAAGTATGATCTCTGCTTCTATAATCATTGATTATTCAAGGACGTCTGAATAGGTATAGTGCAATATAATTATTTTGTTCAGGAAAACAGGAACCACTGTAAGTACTTCAGGCCGGATAAAACTTAATTCAGAGACTTACAAGCTTACACAACTGTTAGAAGGATTAGAGCAACAAAAGTCAACAGCCCTGTAGACTATACAGAGACCATGTTTTCTATATAGAATATTTGTGTTTGGTGATACCCTTAGACTTAGGTCATTTCCATAGTGAGTATTCATCTATTTTTCTGTCTGTTTACATCTTAGGAAGTGTTTAGTTCTTTTTATGAGTCACTGCTTTCTGTTGGAGGCTATAAGCATTTTTGTAAAGAATAATAGCCACTTCACCTCTGAATGGCACACTAAGGTTGGGCTATCTGCTGCTATTGCTATTTTCTGACAGGCAACGGCAATATTATGTTTCTTGGAGTTGTCTCTGTGTGCCTTTGCACTGCTCCTTCATCCTCCTTGTTTGCTGTCACCCTGATTCAAGTTGCTGAGCCATAACTTCCTGATATCTGGCTTGAGTCCATCTTCCTCTAATGGTGAGTTGCAGTGAGCAAAGCTTCAGTGCTGTGAACTGGCTGTGCTCCAGGCCTCAGCTGCTGATAAATTTGCTTTGGCATTTGATGTTAAGTATAGCTCTCAGATGATGACTGCGTTTTTTGAAGCTGCATGCAACCTTTTGATAGGCTGTTATTCTAAACCAGCACCTAAGACTAGAAACAGGAACGGGAAGGAATTTTCCATGCACAGAAGCCCGTTAGCAGTGGTTGTTCTTTTCTGCATTCATTAATGTAGAGTCTAAAGATTTTTAACAGAATGTGATCTAAAAATCAAAAAAGATGGCTAGGGCATAGTCACCCTCAGGGTGACTTAAAGTTGTGGCCTTGGCAAGCAGCATTACTAGGGACATTAGACAGCCTTTGACCTAGGGTGTCCTTGAAAATATGAATAGTTATCTATCATGTATACCGTGAAGAAAAAGTAGAGCCTGATGTAGACATATAGGAAACAAAGATGCCAGTTGACTCCAGCAGTGACCATAACTCTCACTTTTATTAACTTCAGATCAGTGTTCCTCAAAATGCTCTTCAAACCTTGAGCCTTTAGATATATTTCAAAAAGGCTTTCATGGTCAAATTAGTTTGAGAAATGCTGTGATTTTGCCCATATTTGGAGATTCATAGCTGGCACTTAAACCTCATGACAAGTCCTGCAGCAACAAAGTAGTTTTAATTTTGTATAACCTAGCAGCTTCCCCATTCTTTTTTTTTTTTTTTTTTTTGCATTACAGACATTTTGTTTCTGTAGCATTGATAGTCTTGTTGATAACTGGGATTTTCCCCACTCCCATTATCTCCCACGGCCAGCTATTTTATTCTAGATGAGTATACTTGAGATTCTTGAACTTGTTCTGAGCCTCAGCTCCTGTGGCAGTCTGGTGCTTGAACCGCTTCCCAGAATAAATATATTTTCTTGCTGATTTCAAGAGTTTTTCCTTGACTTTGACTTTCAGCATTTTGACTATAATGTGTTTGTGAGTGTCTTTGTGTTTAACCTGTTTGGAGTTTGTTGAGCTCCCTGGATATGCAGATTATTATTTTTCAATAAATTTTGGAAGTGTTTAGCCATTATTTCTTTGAATATTTTTTCTTTTCTTCTTTTTATCTCTTCTCTCCTTCTGGTACTCCCAGAAGCACCAGATTTATTTATGCTTATGTTGGTGCATTTAATGGTGCCCACACTTCTCTAAGTTCCTGTTCATTTTTCTTCATTCTTTTTTCTCTCTGGTCTTTGTCTAGTATAATCTCTACCAGTCTATTTTCAATTTCACTAATTCTCTCCTCTGCCATTTCAAATCTATTACTGAGCTCCTGTAGTGGATTTTTAAAATTTCAGCTATTGTACTTTTCACTTTCTGATTTCCATGTGGTTCTTTTTGGCATTTTCTACTTCTTGATTGAAATTTTCTCTTTAATGCCTCATTGCCATCATACCTCCCTTTACTTCTTTAGTCATTCTTTCCTTTAGTTCTGTGTACATATTTATAATAGCTACTTTAAAATTCTTTTTCCTTTAAATCTGGCATCTGGTCACTCTGACAGGCAACTTCTGTTGCCTCCTTTTTTCTGGTGTATGGCTGTAGGTCATACTTTCCTGTTACTTTGCATGCCCTATAATTTTTTTTTTGTTGTTGGAAACTGGATATTCTAGATATACTGTAACAAATCTAGGTACTGCCTCTCCCATGCCTCCAGCCTGGGGGACTTTTTGTTCTTTCCTTATTTGTTCATTTAAGCTGGATTATTTTAGTAAAGTCTATTTTCCTATCCCCTCCTCCTCACACACAGTGTTAAGTCATATATTGCACCTCAGACAGGTGCAAGTTCAGGTATGCCCACAGTCACTCTGGGATGACAGTGGTCCTGGTAGGGCTCTCTTCTACTTTTTCTCTGATCACAATCAGATGTTAAACTTTACTAATTGGTGACTGATTGCTCTGTTATTTTCAGTAATGGCTCCAGGACCCAATGATCAAATTGTGGCTCCTTCATGGTTTCTGAGGTCAGTGTTTGATATTTCCTGACCCTGGAGTGCTCTTCCCAGCTGCCTTATTTCCTAGTTCACTATTGCAAACTAGCTGGCCTATAGCCTAGGCTTATATGTTTATTAGATCCATGAACCTGCTCCTGATTGCTTTTCATCACAACATTTACTGTTCTTAGAGTCCTCTTAGGCTAAAACTTCTTCATACTCTGTCTCAAATGAAGTTCCTTTGGGAAGAGAGCTTCTTTTTATGGCCTGCTTCTCCCCACAGGCAAAACTTCTGACCTTGGACTCTGGAGCTTGGGATTGGGGTAATAACAAGCTTCTCTCTGAGTGACATCCCCGTTCTAGAAGCTGAGTACTCAGCAGAGAAGAGTTAGTAGACCTCAGTCCTCTTCACTTGTTTTTTCTGGCATGGAACAAACACCTCAAGAGTTGGGGAAAGGGCTACAGGAGTCCCAGTATTTTCATTGCACCATGCCCAAGGCAGAACCTCCATTCCACTAGTGGGGTTTGGACCAGAAAAGGGGGACCTTATCTCTCCACAGCATTCACCAGAATTTACCTTCAACAAGAGGCAGATGAAAGTAGAATGAGAAATACTGCAGTCCTGTTCCTGAGAAGAAAGCTCTCTGGCTGGGATCTGGGGAGAGAGGGATCCCTCTTATTCTTGGCCCCAGCAGTCTACAGTGGAGTCTTCAACTTGCTGATCTGGGAGGGGTAGGGGAGGGAGAAGTATTAGTTCAAATACTGCAGATTCTTGCCTTTATTACAGAATTTTCATAGAGTTTTTTGAATCGATGTTTCTTCATTTTCTGTTTTCCCTTTGGATCATTTCCAGAGTCTTTGAATGATAGTTTTTAAAAATAATTTTCACCAATTTCACTGGGAAGCAGGTCATTGCTGTCATGCTAGAGATCAGTTTTTTCAGGTTAAATTTTAAATACATAAAATAAAACACATAGGATAACAAAAGAAATCAACTATAATGAAATATCATCATCAAAAGATTTAAAAATTGTGATAATAATACATGTACTTGTTTTTTAATATGTTAAATAACAAAATGTAGCAATGTTTCTAATAACTACCATGCTTTAAAGTAAAGATGAGGATAAATGAAGTATATATTTTGGGATATCTGCAACAACTATAACGTGATATGGAAATATCTATGATTGCTATTGGTGAAAATGTCATAAAGACTTTAATACCATTGTGGTTTGTTACCTATGCTCATAATCTCAGGAAATGCTAAATTTCAGTTATAGGTCAGTGACAATAAAAATGTAAATTTTTCCAATCTGCATTTACTGATTTCTCGAATTTTAACCATTGTCCCCTTGGGGATCTGTGCAGCTAGGAGAAGATGGCACCTAAGACTACAGACCATAACAGAATCTAGAGAAGGCCCATGAACAACCCACATGTACTGTGATCCTAGGAATTGCTTTGATTCTTCTTTTCAATGGTAAATGAAAACAACTGTAGGAATTTTGAGGTCCTCTCAAGTCTTGCATGAACTTTTCCTGGAAAGCCATGATCTTTGTCTGTCACCAGCTTTACCACTTCTCTGCATCCTTTGCCTGGAGTAACTTTGGAAATGATGGCATAAGCAAGGGCAAGGAATTTTGACAAAAGATACCGCAATTCCATTGTTGTAACAAGAAAACTGTCAGGTCAGTGATTTTAGAGAAATAGTACTGACTCTGGAATGTGCAAGGCTGGGGGCTTTAAACTGTAAATATCAGGCTATATGAACTCAAAGAGATTTAATGTTAAGAAGAAGTATTTAAATAATGGCCTACTGAAATTTTAGTTTCCGTATAAAACATCTTTGTGAAAACACAATACTTTTAGAAATTGACTATAATTCACTTACATAATCTCTTTAAAAGGGAAATTTATCCATGTCTTATATGATGGAGAGAAAATTATACTTTAGTCATTGCTCAGTTTAATCTTTTATTTAAATGAATTCTGATCTCCCATCTATGACTGAATGTGAATACACCTATGATATAAAGTCGCTTTTAGAATGACTTCCTCCAGGTTTTGTGTATCAGCATGTTGTGTGGGAGGCTTAGTTCATGTTGTTTGTGTTATTTTTAAGAGGCCAGTATTAAATATTTGGAAATATAAAACTATATAAATTGTGAGTTACAGAAATTATACATATGTAATTTTACTTTAACCATCATAGTTATGAAATATATTATTTTAAAAAATTAGTGACATGATGTGACATAAAACAAAACCCTAATGCTATTGTACCATTGTACCCTAAGAGATTTAGGTTAAATACAAGGAAGGTTTTATTTTTTATTTATTTAAATCTCAGGATTGTTAAATATTAGAAGGAGACTATCTCTTTTTTTAAAGGTCATTAAAAAAACTCTTCTATCCGAGGAGGTGATTTGAGAGTCTTCCTGTTGCCTAAGGGTAGTGGATTGGAATGGAAGACTTCTCAGGGTCTTGTTTGGCCATTTGATTTATGATTCTGTGTTCTGATGTGCAAAAGCTGTTTGGTATGTTAATGTGCAAATGATCTGGCTTGAATAAATCGCATCAAAGCATTCTCTCTGTTTCAGTATTTTTCTCATTTAAAAAAATGGATTCCGTATTCAGAGAGAGAGAGTGGGGGAACAATTATTATTGTTTGCAGAATATTTCACAAAATTAAAAGTAGATAGAAAAGCAAATTTTATACTTATTGTAACTTCCTGTGGTTGTATTGGCATATTATTTTGCCTTTCCCTTCACTGTGAAGCTTTATTTCTTCAGCAAAATTAAAGGTTATGAAAAGGGTAATTTTGGTGCTAGTATTGGAGAAACACATCTGTTCTTTTGGGACAAGATTCTAAGGTGATTAGTGCTCTAGGGATGTACAAAACCCATGTAATGGTTTGCATTTGCATGAGAAATCACCTTCTTCTTCAAAATCTGCGCATTCCTACAGAGGTATGACTCACCTGCCCCACTGCGAGGGCTGTGGAGAGGATGGCATCATACTGAGGAGCAGGGATAATTGTTGGGGCTAGTGAGGCTTTGGAAGACAGACTGCTGGGGTGGAAAGGGAAACATTAAAAAGAAATACAACATAAGCATAATCAAAGTATCTTTAGATAAAGTGGAGAGTAAAATAATAATGGTCTCATGGCTCAAGATTCAGAAACAGACTGAAAATTTGAGGGCTGGAAATCCTGATTTGGGCACTGTGATTAGCTCACTGTGTGCACCTGCAAATCACTTCCCGTCTGAGGTTCAGTCGCTGCAGCTGAGTAAGTTCAGAAGGTGACAGCATACCTAATGGCATATGTTGCTCTCCTGTTACGGAGTCTCTCTCTTAACTGGGAAATCAGAAGAAACACCACTACTTCATTATGGCTTTCTTTGTTTATTGCCACCATGTCCTTTACCCCCATTCACATTTGAAATTATAGGAACTGGTATTAGTGACACCTTATATAAAAGTTATTTGGCTGAAGTCTAGTCACCTGGCTAAGTGGGGATAGAAATCATTGCCACTTTCAGCCACTTCTACCTCACACAGCACTGCTGGATGTCAAGATAGACTTTATATCCAGACCCTCCAAGTGACACCTTCTCACTGTGTGGCTACTCTTTGGGTCCCAACTTAACTCCTGGCATGGTGATGTCTTTATTCCTCTTTTTCTCAGTTTCTAAAATGCAGCTTCCTACTGGCACCATAGAACAACCTGGAAACTCATGTGAATTTGAGATATGGACACACATATCTTGGCTTCTCTATGCTCACATGGCCAGAAATACTTAGCAACAAAAAAGCACGGGGGCAGTGGAAGCAGCACAGAGATGGTGGGTCTTCAGTTGGGTTCTATTTATAGCTTCTGGGCCACTTGGCATTCCTTTACCTTTCTGGTCATTTCTCAGGTTTTCTCAACTTTCTCTCTGTGAGTCCGGATTCATTTTTCTTTTTTCTTACTTCTGCTCTCAAGTTTATTTATTTATTTGTACTAAAAATATTATTTAAGATCACACAGAATTTTTTGAAGCTAAAAACAGACTATTAGGAGTTTGTATTACAGTGATACAACTCTCGGAGCACCTACGTTCTACTTTTGAAGGAATATATCAGTATGCTGCCTGTATATAATTAACATTTATTTTCTGTATTAGCAATCTTTATAATTATGACTCTTAATCCTTCAAATAAATCAATGGGGATAATTAGATAAACCACTATCATCATATAGCCTTGGAAGGTTAACCCTTAATCCTGTCCCTGATCCTAATCCTTCCTGCATCCTTCAGGACTTTGCTACACAAATTTCATTTTCATAGCATCTTTAAACTTTTTGTTGAATCTTAAAATATCTGTACTGAGTGTCTTCTACGTGTTAGGCACTGGGTTAAGTGCTGTGGAAACTGGTGAAAGAGACACAGCATCTGCCCTTAATGGGCTTAAAGTCTAGAATGAGACATTCTTCTCATGGAAGAATGAGAAGCAAATAGGTATTGCAAAGCAGACGGATGAGTGCGTTGAATTGTGACATTAAGCGCAAAGAGGAAAAACCCTAATTCTTCCCATTATGTAAGTTAAAAAAATGCTGAGGACTCCCCAATCCTAAGTAATGCCCACTCAAGTCTACTACCATTCACCTTTCTCTGTCAAATTTTTCCATAGGACATTGGCTCTCTCTCCTACCTTACTGGTTGCAGTGGACTGAATGCGTATGTTCCCCCAAAATTCATATGTTGATGTTCTAACCCCCAAAGTGGTGGTATTAGAAGGTGGAGCCTTTGGGAAGTCATTAGGTCATGAGGGTAGAGACCTCATGACTGAGATTAGTGACCTTGTAAAAGAGACCCCAGAGAGCTAGCTTGCCCTTTCACCATGTGAGGACACACTAGAATGCACCATCTATGCGCTAGAAAGCAGACCATCACCGGACACTAAATCTGCCAGCACCTTGATCGCGGACTTCCCAGCCTCCAGAACTGTGAAAAATTTGTTTATAAGCTACCCAGTTTATGGTATTTTGTTACAGGAACCTGAACCGTTGGGCAGTAGCCTGTGCAAACACAGTACTTAAGGATTTGACTCTGGTGAAATTGGAATGAGTCAACAGTATCAGTTGTTCAATTCTGCCATTAATTAGCAATCAAACTTGGGAAGACACTGGACTTCTTATTTACTCTTTCACTTATCGAACATTATTGAGCACTAGAACCATGTACCAGACATTTCTAGACAATGGAGTTACAACTGTGAAAAAGAATATCTAGCCTCTGTCCTTATGGACTTACACACATTAGTGAAATAATAATATTTGTCCCAAGTTATAGTAAAATAATAATATTCATCTCAAGAAGTTACCATACAGAAGATTAAATCAGAGGACAAGAGAAATAGACAAATATTATACAAGACATTGAGAAAGTATAAATAATAATACATGTAAATACATGTAAAAACATATGATAGATTACCTGGATATGTTTTTACTTTGATGTTATTTCACTTTCACTGTGATGCTTCAGGGTATGAATTCATTTGTTGTGCTTGGTACTAGGAGTGCATTTTTTTAAAAGAAACAATTATTATTTAGCCAATAGCACCCAAAATTCCCAGGTGGTCTCTCATGGCCTTCCATCCAAGTTCTAACCAGCCTGACCCTGTTTAACTTCCGAGATCAGATGAGATTGGATGTGTTCAGGGTGGTATGGCTGTAGACTAGGATTGCATTTTTGACCTGAGGACACATACTTCTTTGCATTTGAAAATTTCTAAGCTATTGCTTCTTCAAATATTTCAGCTCCTATAGTGCACCTTCTTTTCTTCTGGAACTCTTGTTTAGTGTATGTTGGAGATACTCAACCTTTCATATTTCTTGACTGTTCTTTCTTTTAAAAAATGCTTTTGTCCCTTTGTGCAGCATTCTAGGCAATTTCCCCAGGATTTTCTTCTAAAATGTTAAGTCTCTTTTCATTAGTGTTCAGTCTATATTATCCTACCTGTTGAATTTTCTTAAAAAAAAATGGCAATCTATTTTTCATTTATAAGATTTCTAATTTATATTTTTATATATCCATCAGTTGTAGTTCCTTTTGCCCTGTTTGTTTTGTAATTTCTTCTCTATTTTTTGCACAAGTTATTCTTAACATATCTCTTTGGACAACCTAAACATACTTATTTGAATGTCTTTGCCATATTATCTTATAAAATTAAGTTTATTTGAGTAAATTTATGGCCTGATTTTTATTTTTTTCTGACATTTTAGATATCTTTACAGGTTTTTGGAATTTTGTTTGGTAAGATCAAACAAAATTTTTTGGGGGGAGATTTTTGTGTTGTTTATTTTTTTCCTGTCCCTGTATTTCTGGATCATTCTTCATAGTCTATTGTTTTTGCAGTTTTTTCCTACCAACCCTCTGATATCCCAGCCCAGATCCAAGTCTTAAAATGGTATTGAAGGTCACTTTGTAGGAACAATCGTGCATATCCAGTCACTTATCCTACAGAGAGGTTTGGTGACTTTGATGAGGCTGCACTTTTCTCTTCCTGCCTCACTCCTGCCTCCCTAAGTCTAGAGCTTCTTATGAAGCTAGATCCTCTTCAAGAACAACTTGTGGGGGTTGCAACACTTCAGCCCCAACTTCAAGTAATGAGTCTGACTTGTTTGTGCCATCTCACCAGAGGGACATTTAGTTCCTATTATCCTGCAAGAGCAGAACTCCAAGCCACTAGTACCTGCTTCTGGACCAAGAGTAGAACAGGCCTTTGGCTCTATATGCATCTGTCATGTTCAGTTTTCATTATTTTCTAGTTCACAGAGATGTTCAATATTTTTTGTAAACTTCCCTCTGACTTTGAGTTTGAATAATTTCTTTCTCATTCATTCAATATGCATAATAATCACTTTCAGAATGTGTAAATTAGTTACAGTAATTTAAAACCAGAACTAAATCAAGACAGGAGATATCCAGTTGTCCTGGCACTCGCCTAGAGAGAAAACAGTGAAAAATATCTTCCTACTGTTAGAAATGCTACAGCTTGACATTCTTTTGTACCTATCATTGTAAACCTCCAACCAGTTGTTAGGTCAACTGGCCCTTATTTTTTTCTAACACCATCCTCTGTCTTCCTCTTTGGAGCCTTGTCTTTGAGTTTTCATAGAATATTCTTTATAAATTAATATAGTTCTATAAAAATATTGGGAGAATGGAGGGAAATAAAAGTAAGAGCACAGTATGGTTTATCTCATCCTCACAATGCATGGAGACCCTCAGTTATACTAGACGTCACTGCATATAATTCCATCCCATCGTATTAGTGATTTATTAAATATACTTTAAAATTATCTGGCTCTTTTCTTCTCATTAAAGTAAAATTTCTTCAGCTTTCCAGCAAAAATAGAAAAAATCTCCACTCCTTATCCCTTTATTTCTACTATATAGTCCTTCACATATATCAGAATTCAATAAACATTTGTTGAATACAACTTGCAAAAAGTTTGGGTGCTTTCACTGTAGGATTGTAAGAATGCAATGCATGCGTTTTAAATTCTTGAACACTTACTAAACATGACATGAAAAAAGTCAGGTAGTCGGAAAAGTCACATTTCTAACACATCTTACTGGAATGAGCCATAGACAATGCACAGTTTTATATATTCAGTATTATACTAGACCTAATGACCACTGGTATTTGATGTCAAATTCTGTGGACTTATTTACGGGAGGTCATTTGCCTCTGTATTATTACTCTTTCCACATCTATTGGCATATCACTACTTTGGACTTTAATAACTTTTTTTTTTTTCTGTACAAATTCAATTTCTTTGAAATGGTCTCCCTATCTAAGTCGGTCTAATGGCTCTTAACATTTATGTGGTCCTGGGCCTCTCTCAGAATCTAATGAGATCTATGGAACTTCTTCCTTGAAAATGCACTTAAAGCACAAACAGTTCACATTTTATATAAACTTCAGTGGAGTTCACAAGTTCCTGAAGCTGGTATGTGAACTCCTAAAAGTACTTCCATTTGAATCTTTCATATCTATCTCATTCATTCATCCATTTATCCATCAGACACTTTTGAGTATGCACTGAATTTAGTGTACTTGTGCTAAGCTCTAGAAATACAGAGATAAAAAGGAAATGAGCTTTACTCTTAAGGAACTTACAGTCTAGACTAAAGAGAAGAACAGTATCCTGCCCTTACAGTGAAGTGTTATTGGTATTTGTGAGCTACAGGCCCCAAACAGAAAATTTTGACTCTGTTAGGTGAATATTAAGTAAAAACTTTAAGAAACAGGTTAATCCTCCTAAAGGAATGCCTTTACTATTCCACTCCTACATTTTCAAAACTGTAATGATACTCCATTGGTAAGTTTAATTTCTCAACTTGAAATTTAGAAAACTTGTTAACCAGATTCCAATTTATTTTTGTTCTGTCAGTTATCAGTCAAGTCACATGGGGTAAATTACATAAAATCTCTGAATTTCAGTTCTCTCATCTATAGTAATAATAACTAACATGAACAACAAAAGTAACAAATAAGATCCTTCTTATGGAATTTGGGGGAGTAATCATATTAATAGCAACTACATCTGTAGGCATGTACTGAAGTTTCACATTTATTATCTCTAGTGTATCAGAATGGCTAAGAATGAAGACTTTGGGGTCAGCAAAATCTCTATTGCATCCTGGCTTTGCCTATTTTTGTCTGTATAATCTGGGGCAAGATTATTAGTTTTCTCATCTGCACAAAGGGAATAATAATATGCATCCCATGGGTAGCTGTAGGGATTACATGAGACAATGCAAAAAATCTGAGCATGGTGCCTAGCACAATACTAGATATTATTATTACTAGAAAATGTAAGAGTTTTTAGTAGATATAATTTTCACCGTTTACAAGTAAGGAAACTGAGGCCCATGTAATTAAATAACCTTCTCATAATGGTCATACAAGCATTAAAATGTACAGTTGGGATTCAATTTCTGATTCCAAAGGCCTTGTTTAATTCAAGAATGGGGAGTGGGGGTAGAGGGGTGGGGAGAGAACAAGAGAGAATAGAGAGGGTACTGGTGTGGTCCTTGGCACACAGCTATTAGTTTCCTCCTCTTTCCAAACATTACCTTCCAGTTTCAATTTTCTGCTTCAGCTAGTCTTATCCATCACTGATCCCAAACAACTACAGCTCTCTGACTTTGCCCATGCTATGTCCTTTCCCTGTCTCCTAGGTTCAATTCCTACTCTTTCTATGAGACCCTGGGGAAGTCCCACTGCCATTTGTTGGAAGCTTTCTCGACCACATCTCCTGGGGGTCATCTTTTGTAACCTCAAGACTTCATAACACATTTTTGTATCACTTGGTGATAATCTTACCCAGCTCTTTATTGCTACCTATTAGGCCCATATATTTTTATCACTTCATGGAGATCGCACCTCCTTGAAAGAAGGAGCCATGGTTTGAACCCACAGTGCCTGCAGCACTGTCTGACATATAAAGGTACTTCAAAAAGTCTGTGGAAAAATAGAATAAAAGATAATACCTTTCCATGAACTTTTTGCAGTACCCTCATGTACTGGCCTTCATTGCATATCTCATTATTAGTTGCATTTTTTTCATTTCGAAAGATGTCTTGTGTCAGTGTGAATAGAACTCTGAAATTATAATCTCAGTCATAAGGAAAATACTGTTCTATTTGTACACTGAGCTTTAGAAAAATATCTAACGTGTAGAATAATTAACAACTTTTTTTATTCTTGTAGCTAGAAGAGGAATGAACAAATGATAGTGTGGTGGGTTTGTAGAAAATCATGGCATCAGAGGAAATGTGGTGAAATACTAGAGGGTTTTTCATTTTTGATCTCTTTTTCTTTCTTTTCTTTTTTCCCCCCTATGCTGGGAAAAATAAGCTAATAAAGCATTTTAAGAGTCCATCCTTACAGCCTTAATGTAACAGTAACATTCTTAACAGTGTGCTCTTTACTGGCGATATGTAACATGTAGGTGTCAGACAGTGGGTAAAATTCTTTTTTGAGAGTATGTTATTCCTTATGCATATTCTTCATATTGACTTGTAACACCATATTACATGATTTGGGGAAAAAAATACTTAAAGGTAAGAAATCAAGATAGTGTTTCAACTTTTTTTCTCTGTGGATTTTTTTTTTTAATCTTTGGGATGTTGCTGTTATAATTTATGATTTGCTTTTTTATTTATTTTATTTTTATTAGCATATTCATTACTACAAATCATACTTATTCTTTATGCCCCTTATAAAATCTCTCCCCATCCTTCTCCTTTCCACCTTCTAATAACCATAGATTTGTTCTTTCCTTCTGATAGATAAACTATTTCTCTGTTGATTTGTTGCCCAGATGATCTGTCCAGTACTGAGAGCAGTGTGGTCAGGTCCCCCACTATTATCGTATAGCACGTGCTTCTCTTCTATTACTCTGGAGTGTGCTTTGTGGAGAGAGAGGAAGAAAGGATCTCTCTTTTTTTTTTGGTCTCTGATGGTGACTTTTGTTGTGTCAATGTAGTTGAGTGTCTGGTGTGCCATCTGCATGGTGGTTGTGACTACTGCTATAGCAACTAGCCACTTTTGCAGCAGCTGTGGCAATCGTGGTGACTATGGAGGGCTACCCATGTGGAAATGGTGTTTTTGGTGTGCTCTTTACCTGGTTGAGGATGGGTTTGGCTTCCACTGGCTCCATCTAGCTTTTATTTTGTATTCTCTCTTTCTCTCCTTTTCATTTACTCAGATCATTTTCTGTAGATAAGAAGACTAAGGGAAAAGAAGACTTCAGACAGATGGGCACTGGTGCCTCGGGTCTGATCTTAACAATTACACTACATGCTGCCCTGTAGGCAATGCTGTTATTGAGGTAACTAAGCATACGGCATTACGGTCATGCCATGTTGATTTTGGGAATGAAAAAATAACATTTTCAGTCATGTGTGATAGAAAATCAGTCTACTTGATAGTTTTGTCCTTAATCTTAAGTGGAAGAAGATGGGACTAGAAAATTTAAATTTATATGTTTATTAGGGCATGATTAGACATTGTCTCACAGGGCAGTTTGGCATTGTGCTTGTGAATAATGCATTTGTGTGTGTGTCTGTGTTTAAACTTTCCAATGGCCAATTCTCAGTCTTCATCTTACTTGACCTCTCAGAATATATGACAGTTGCTCGTACTATCTTTTTTGATACCTTGCTTCACATGGTTTTTAGGACACCATGCTTCTGTGGTTTTCATTCTACTGCCCTGGCCAGTTCTCTGTCTCTTTAACTGGGGCTCCCTTTTCTCCCCGTGCTCTGATTGTTGGAATATCCTGGCACACTCACTACCGTGGTGCTCTCATGTATCTCATAGCTTATATACTGAGGATAAGTCAACAAATCCCAGTTTATATCTCCAGCTTAGAGCTCTATCCTGAACTGTAGACATAAGTATCTAACTGCTGACTTGTCTTCGCCACTTGAATGTCTAGCAGACATCTCAAACTGATTCTATTCAAAACTCTTTCCTTCCAAACCTGTTCCATCCACAGTCTTCTCTGTCTTTCTTGATGACTCCTACATATTCTGGTTGGTAAACCAAAAATGGTGGATTCATCCTTTACTTCTCTCTTTCACTCAAATCCCACATCCAATCCATTAGGAAATCCTGTTAGCTGTAATTTCAATATATATCTGAATTTCAACCACGATTTACCACCTCCATTTTATCACTCTGGTCAAATCATCAACTCTTCTCTGGTTAACTGTGATAGCATGCTTACTTAACTTGTCTCTGTCCTGCTGTCATTGTCCCCCATATCCTGCCCCCTTCAACTGGGTCTAGTCCCAACGTGACAGTCAGAGTGATCTTTTAAAAAAGTGGGTCAGATTATGTTTCTCCTTGCTCATAACCCTGAAATAGTTCCCCTCTCTACTCAGAAAAAGTCAAAGGCATTTAGTAGCTTTAAGGCCCTATATGATCTCACCTTTGCTACTTCTGTGATCTTACCTTCTGCTCTACTTCTCCTTGCTTCTGTTACTCTGCCTTTACTGGCCTCTCTTTTTTCCAACACACAGGAATGTTCCAGCCCTTTCCTCTGTCTACAGCACTCTTCCTGTAGGTAAGCTCTCTTTGCTAACTCCCTCAAATCCATTGCATGTTTTCTCCGTGACCCGCTCCCAGTGAGGCCTACATTTCCTGAGCACTCTATTTAAAATGGCAATCACCCCCATGCCCAAACACTTAATTCTCCAGATTTCTTTTATCCTACTCTATTTTTCTTCTCCTTCTTCTTCTTCTCCTTCTCCTTCTGCTTCTTAAAAATTGCATTTTTCACTTTCTAACACATGATATAATGTACTTAATTATTATATCTATTATTTATCATCTGTCTCAAACTGTTATATCATAAGCTCTGTGTGTGCAGGGTCCTTTGTCCATTTTGTTCATCGGTATATCTCAAGATGCAAGAAGTTTCTGGCACATGGTAGGTACTGATAAATATTTTGGTCATGAATGAGTGAGTAGTACAGCAATAGTGCCTTGACAGCATCTTCATTGCTTGGTTTTATGGGCTTGTTCAGTATTAGAGAGATTGTCTCACCATAGTCTAATTACTGTTGCTTTTTTTTTTAGAAAGGCTATTGGGGCTAGTCAGGATTTTAGTGGATAGAAAGGGTACCTTAGGCACGTATTCTTTTCCTTCCTGGGGAGATCTCTATTTTGTATTAAGCTACATTTCCTTCAGTGGCCTAGCCACTAAAAAGGAGGTTATTGGGAGAATGATAACTTCATACTTTAATTGTACATTTAAAGTGGTGCTCAAAACTAGAGTTGATGTTATAACATCATTTTTTTCCCCCAAACATGCCTACACTATGACCAGAAAATAATTTCTGGGTAAATAAAAGTGTATGTATTAACTAAGTATTAGTGGAGCTACCAGTGCAGTAATAGACAGTCTTATGTGATTTGTGGATCATGGGAAGGTATTCTAACTCCTTCACACAGCACCTGATCTATTTTCTGGGCATCTGTGTTTACTGTATTAAGGTATGGTTATGGCCATCGAAAGCAAGACATGCTGGAAAAGTTCTGGTGTAGCAGGGTAACTTTCACTAGCATTGCAGTGAGTAATATTTTTAGTAATTTTTAGTAATTATGGTATCAAGTAATATTAAGAATAAAGGAAGCAGTTTGTATGCTGTCCCAAATTTCTAAATATCATAGCATTAATTAAAAGTAGACTTTTCTTGCCATTTCTTCCTTTTATAATTTAATATCTGTTTCCTATGGTAGCAAAGAGTTAAATAAACATTTGTTATCCATTATAAAAGGAAGGCTTTTCTTTCTCTTTATAGAAAATTTCATTTGCATTCTGCTTAGGGCAGTAGATGGTTTCCAAAGATGGCTGCCCAACCCTTCCTCCATTTCCTGTATGTGTGTTCTATCTCTCCCATCAGGAGGTGAAATCTATACCCTGCACACCTTTCTCCTGTAAACTGGGCTAGTCTTGTGACTTGCTTTGACTAGTAGAATACAACAGACAAAAAAGTGACGCTGAGCCAGTTCTGGTCCTGGTTTTAAGAGGAGAGGTGGCTTTTGGTTTTGCTCTCTTGGAACCCAGCTGCCATGATGTAGGAAAGTCCATGTCTTCTTGTGGGTGAGAAGAACTCTGTGGAGAGGCCCTAGAAGATAAATTACCATGTGGAGAGAGAAGCCATATGGAGAAAAACTGAGGCACCGATGTCCCAGAGATATGAGAGAAGTCTTTTCAAATTGTCCAGCTTGGCTTAGCTACCAGATACTTGCAGCTTCATGAGTGACACCAGCCAACACCACAAGCAGCAGAAGAGCCACCATGCTAGTTATAGAAGTGTGAGAAGTAATGAATTACTGGTGTTTTAAGTCACTAAATTTTAGAGTGGTTTGCTATATTGCAATAGATAACTTATGCAATGGACTTTTGGAGACCATGTGATTTTGTTTTAACCTTTAATTTTGGATCTTGCTTGAAGTTATTTGGTGGGTTTCCACAAGCTGAAGAAAGTGGTTTATTCTACTTCAGAGATACTCATACAGAGTTACCAAAAGACAGCCAGTGACTCTACTGATGAGTTGAAATGGCAAAGCTTCTCCTGGGTGTTAGGGAGGTGAGGCCACAGGTTCCTATCTCTTTTGTCATGGCCTTGCATGACCCCAGGTCCACAAGATGGCCCGGGGAGAGTGATGTCCTTGGGTAGAGGGAGAATAGGAATGTAATTCTTTTCTTAGGGCAGGGATAGGTATAATTGACTGCTGCATTAACACATTTAACCAACAATGACTCTTGGTAAAATGAAATCTAGAGATAGCAACTCCTCAAATTGTGTAATGATAGATGTATAGAGGGCAGGTGTTCACTTGGTAGGTTTGGATATAAATTATAAGTTTTTTTTTACAAAAAAGAAATAGTGTTATATTTGAAATTGCTGGATGTGTATTTCTGAGCTATCTGTTTTCGAGAATTCTTACCTTTTTATAGACTCATTTCAACTCAGCATTTCAACCAGATGGCTTATTTTTGAACTGCAAGACTGAATATATTAACCTTTAATGTAAATCCACTTACTCATTGAGCAGTTGGTTACTTCTACATTTTTCTGCATGACCTTGATGATAAAGAACCACTTTTTGATTCTTATTTTTTTAGTGCTTACTAGGAATTTTTATTGAGTTACCAAACCATCTGATTTAGATGCTTTAAAATGTAAAAGTCAGAAATAAATTGGCATTGCTAAGGTACTCTGGATGAAAGGGTTGCCACCACACTATAATCTTGAATTGTAAAAAAAGCAATTTGGGTTATTTTCTACGTGGGTTGACAAGTGAGCTTTTTCTGGGCTAGAGTTGGTAAAACAAAGACTTATTCAAGCTGTGAAACGCATTCAAGAGTAAACAGCAATAAATGACAAGAGGCCTGTTTTGTCAGATATATTTTTGACTGTTGTGCAGGCTTCTGATTATGGGGAAAAAAGGTCTGTTTAAATTTTTGAAATGATGAGTATCCCATTATGGGGATAGGTTTGTTTGGCTGCAAAAGAGAACAGATGGACAGCTTTATCTTGAACTAGTGCTACCAGTCAGTTTCTCCTTATCTTTTAAACATCATATGTTCTTAATAGTTTTTAAAGTTCAGTCTTTTTCTGGCTCTGTAAAATTCTTTTTAACTTTTATATAACTACTATTTTATGGTGCTGGCCTGTTCTAAAAACTACCTGGACCTGTAAAACATCAGAACATACCTAGACCTATAAAACATCAGAAATTGTAATAATTTGTTTTTGAGTTGTATTAAGCTATTTAGCCCTATAATAAAAATGAACTTGATGGAGTTCAGTAAAGTTCAAAAAAGCTGTGGTCAAATTCTACCAAACGTGAGAAGCTTCATCCATTGTTATTTCCTAAATACTCCCAAGGAAAGAAAAGTGGGCCAAAATTATTCACTTCTATTAGGCTCTTACCATAGAGGAAAATAAACAAATATGTTGGGATGAAAGTGCTTTATAAGGAGGTGAGATGGAATGCCTTGGGTTGACTGTTAAATATAAAAGTGGAAGGTGACTATGGAATTAGGTGAAGGGGAAAGTATCTTTACAATTTGACTCTTTTATGTTCAAAAAATGAGCTATAATTCTAGCCATTGTAAATCCAGTGGGTTCTTTCTCATTACAATGTTTAAACTCTGTTTACATGAAGAACTCAAGGACATTTATGTCAACTAAAACTTTTCCTTTTAATGTGCATTAAAAATTACATTCTTTCTAAAATGGTGTTGTAATTTTAACCTCAGCAATTTTATATAGCACAGTTTTCACATTATGGGGACAGAGTTGAAGAGATTTTTCTGACAACTTAATTGATTTGTATTTAACGTTCCTTGCCTTATGTGTTTGGGCTAAAAATAACTGTTCGAAGTGATCTCATTTTAACTATGTAAAGTTCAAGTACATCACATGCATAAGTCTTTATCTTTATTTAGGTTTCAAAGAGTTCCTGTTGGTGATTACAGAATTTGATTCTGATATTATGTTTTATTATTTCATTGCATGTCAGAAAGCAGGTTTAGTAGTTGAAGGGAAAACCATCAATAAAAGTTGTTTGCTTTTGTGATTTGATTTCATCTACCAGCAAGAAATATTGATGTTTGTGGACAGAAGCTACTTAATTTTTTTCCTGACCAAATGAGTATGAGGTGGCATTCATTACTCTAATGGATAAATGGCCTAGTGCCTATTAGTATTTTACATCTGTTTGTTCTCACACTGTGCGTAAACTTTCTTTCAGTATATACCTGAGATACTAGTCAATTTGGTGTTGCACTATCTGAAGCACGTAAAATTTGCTGTCATTTTGTTTTGAAAATAATATTAGTTATTTAAAATATTAAGTCAGTTTTAGTAAAAATAACTGTTTGAGGTTTTAATAAATACCGATTAATAACTTTTGGTAAAGCTCGATTAAGATACATAATAAACTAGTATTTTTCTTCCTATTTATGATTTATTTGGAGCATTTCAAAATGCATTTTATTTATTAAATTTTCTTCACCCTTAAAGCTAGCAGTGATGAATTCTTTAACCAGGACTTCTAAAAGCATTATAATTTTTCGCATTTAGGTTAGCTATAAATTTTGGGTGACCTTGAAATCTTTGAAATTCCCATTACCTTAGATTATGGATAGGCATAATATTATGCCTGTGGGGTTTTGGATATATTGATGCATTGTAATAAGACGTAAAATTAAGATCCAAAAAACGATATCGAATGTATTTCAGTTAGAATATTTGATGAAAGAGAAAGCCTATTTACAATGGCAGCATAAAAGAAAATAGAAATATTCATAAGAAATGTGAACGAACTATATTAGAAAAACTTTGAAGGCTTGAACAAGAGAAATGACAATCTTTGTTCATGGATAAGACAACTTCACATTATAGAGATGTAGATTCTCTCCATGTCAATGTAGAAATTTAATGTGATCCCAATAACAATGACTAGTTTTTTTTGTTTGTTCGGTTTTTTCATTCTGGAGTTAGTCAAGTCAGTAATAAAGCTGATGTGGAAAAATTATGAAAAAGGAACTAGGAACCCCCCCCCCAAAAGAACAGCAATCATGGGGATATTAAACTATACTATAAAACCTCTGTAATTAAACCAGTGTAGTACTAGTCTATTATTAGATAGTCTAATGAAACAGAATGGAAATGCCAAAAATAGACCCAAGTGCACGGTGAAATTTAGTATCTCATAAACATGATATCTAAATTCTCTCTGGAAAAGAAGGACTTTTAAAATAAATGGTGTTGACAAAACTGGCCGTTTCAAAAAAGATAAAACTGGATCTATGCTTTACGTAAAACACTAGAATAAACTGCAGATGGATCATAGATTTAAGTGGAGACAATGAAACCGTTCAAGTACCAGAAGATAACATCAGTGAATTTCTGTATAATTTTGGTGTGACTCAAAATTCAAAAGTAATAAAATAAAGGATTGATAAACTTGACTATAAAAGACTTTTGCATGGGAAAAAAATCATCAGCAAAGTCAAAAGACAAATTACCAGTTAGGAGAAAATATTTACAACTTATACAACAGACAGAAGGCCAATTTGCTTAATATATTAAGGGGCCCATAAAAAGTGAGCAGAAAAGAGGACAAAACCTGATTTTAAAAATGGGCAAAAGATATAAACAGCTCACAGAAAAAGATATTCAATGATTCTTAAATATGTGAAAAGATTGAAAGTTCCTTTTTACCTTCCACATTGGCGAAAATATCAAACTTTGACAATACGCTTCATTGATGAGGCTGTGGGAAAATATATGTTCTCACATATTGTTGGTGTGAGAGAAAAATGCTACAAACTCTGTGGAAGGGAATGTGTCAATATCCACTAAATTTAACTATTGACCATTTTTAGGAATTTACTTTGAAGATACTTTTACACAAATATAAAATAACAAGTGCAGAGGCTTATTGCTTGTGTCATTTTTTGTAATAGTAAAATATGGAAATAAACTAAATGCCCAACTATGAAAAACTGGTTGAATATGGTACAGCACACGGCGAAGTGTTACACATGAAAAAGTCTGTAAATTGATAGTAAGCAATTTCTGCAATTTATTCTTTTGCGAAAAAAATGATGTGCACAAGAGTGTATGTATGTAGTTGTAGTAGACAGCTTGTGATGTGGTTGCCAGTGATCCCCACGCCGTGGCAGTTACGGACCGTGTGATCCTCTCCCCTTGAGTGTAGCTGGACTTCCTAATTTGCTTCTCACAAACACCTTACTGCAAAAGTGATGGGATGTCATTTCCATGACTAGATTATAAAGACTGTGGCTTCTCTCTTGTTGGTATTCTCTCTCCCTGGATCGTCTCAAGTGATTGTTCTGATGGTGAGGGCTACCAGGGCAGCCTCTTGCAAACAGCCAGGGCAGCTTCCTGCAAACAGCCAGCAAGGAAATGAAGTCCTTAGTTCAGGAGGTTGTGAGAAACTGAGCTATGCCAGCAACCACTGAGTAAGCTTGGAGGTGGAACTGGCTTCAGTTGAACCTGGAGATAACTACGGCCTGGGCCAGTACTTTGATTTCAGTTTCATGAGGGATCCTGGGCTGACACTGTAATTGCAGTTTCATGAGAGACCCTGAAGCAGAGGACCCGCCTATTTAAGCTGTGCCTGAATTTCTGACCCCCAGAAATTGTGAGATATTAAATATATATTGTTTTAAGTTGCTAAGTTTTGCAGTAACAGATTATGCAGCAATAGATAACTAATACAATAGTATATACCTTTTGTATAATAAAGAAGGAAAAGTAAAAATACCTATTTATTTTTATAAAAAAGACCCATGGGAAGGATAAAGTAGCAGCAAAATTGAAGGTATGAGTATTTGAAAATTTATTGTGAAGTGAATTCAATCTGTGTGACTTGACTGTCCTTAGTATCCAAGTATATGAATGCATTTTTTAGCATAGTCATAGTCCTATAATCTCATAGTATGAGTTTGCATATAGACTTACTGGACATCATCAATTCTAATTTATAATAAAACTTGAGAAATATACACGTTTCTGGTGAGATTTTGGCCTTCAACTCTGAAAAATTTGCTTCTGGAGATGTTTTGAACCAAAGGCTAACTTGTTTCACTTTATTATGACTTGACTTTCCATCATTGAAAAATGCTCGAATTAAAAGGAGTCTGTATTTATATTCGGCTTTGGCTAAAATCCATTTATTGCAGCAATTTACCAAGTCTTTGACATCATTTGGGTGTTTTTAAAGAATTGCAAAACTACCTCATGAAGAAAGTGATTCTTTTCTTTTACTGAAGCTCCCAATCAAGAACATAGACAATTTACAAATACTAAGCAGGTTGTAAGTTTTATTTTTATTTATTTATTTATTTATTTTTTGTCGTTTTTTCGTGACCGGCACTCAGCCAGTGAGTGCACCGGTCAGTCCTATATAGGATCCGAACCCGCGGCGGGAGCGTCGCCGCGCTGCCAGTGCAGCACTCTACCAAGTGCGCCACGGGCTCGGCCCCAGGTTGTAAGTTTTAATACTCCTTTCACAATCTCTAACCACTTGTGGCATCATTTCAGTTGCTTGGGAAAAGGTTGGCTAGACATAAGACTGAAAGATAATGGATGGATGAGGTTTTTGTGGAGGAGTCAAAGAGCCTTTTTCAAATTTCTGAGAGAACTTACAGTATCTTACACGGAGGCGAATAGCTTCAGCGTAAGGTAATAACACTTTGAAAATTCTTAACATACTCACACTATCACTGGCTCTACTTTTTAAAAAAATAATCAGAGCCACGCAAGATCAGATGAGTTAATTACTGCATGAAGAGAAATAATTTTCTTTGTTTTCATCCTTGGATTATTCAGTCAGACCACACTTTCTGTGCACGTGGAGATGTCCATCACAACTATGTTGAAGCTTAAGTTCTTGTCAAACATCAATTAACATATCCAGGGTCTCAGCCAACCATAAGAGAAAGGATGTACATATACATGTATGTTCTAGCTATTTTTAAAAGGGGGAGGGGGAGGGCAGTTAGGGAGAAATCAGTAAAGGGCCACAGAAAATGTTTACATTGTGTAATGATAAAATTGGAAAAATTAAAAAAAATTAAAAAAGAAAAAATAGGAAAAGAAAAAAAAGTTCCACATTAAAAAAGAAAAAAAAAAAATGGTGATAAAATAATCCCTCCAAGGAAAGGAGGAATGGTGCCATCAGCAGTACTTTGTAAAGGTACCACTTTTCATGGCACACCTGGTTCTTTTATCCATGAAGACTTGTTAAAGGCAGTGTATGGGCAGACTAAGGATGACTTAAAATAGTAAGCCCCGCTCCTTCAGTGCCCGAGGGATATGCACTGTGGAGGTGACCCAAGGCTCATGGAACTTAAGTCCAGCCTTAAGGAAGGGACGTCCAAGGGTACAATGAATTCTGGGTATGAAGCATTGGATAAAATAGCCAGTTTGTTTCAGTTCTGGAAAATTGGAGTTTTGCTTCACTAACCTGTTTTTCTATTGGTTGGATAAAATGTTCCCGTGATGGAACTTTCCTGGGGAAATTATGAAGAAAACGGAGAATATAATATGCCTCTGAAAACCCCAGGCCTGATTCCTCCTCTAACACGAACCTGAGCATATAATAATCCTAGCTGAGTGATTCTTCACTTGGACTCAACAAGAACAGAACATTCTTTCTTACAGGAGAAAGAGAATCATGTTTTAAAATCTTGTTACAGCACAGACTGCCGAGAAACCAAGCATCACTCGGAGGGTTGGAGAAACTCTGGGCTTGTCCCTGTCAATCTGACATGAATTAAAGTTAGATCTGATATAGACTACTGTTTTCACCCATATTAATACAGGTTGTTGACCTTGTGACTATTTAAAAAAAAAATTTCCATTAATAACTCAGGCTATAAATGTATTGGGGTAAAACAACTGGAAATATGTAGAGAAACGACGTTCTCTGAGTAACAGGAAATGGAGAGAAACTATCCAGGATAAATGAAATGGACCTTGACTGCTGTGTGGGTGGAAGCCCAGGTTCATGGTCAGCTTTGGCTGTTGGGAAGAAGAGAAGGAAGTGAGGAGATCATTGAAAAAGAAAGAATGGAACATGTTGGAAATTTGGATGAGTTAGACAAGTACATTAAATCTGTGGCGGTGTGGGCAGGCAGCATAGATGTGAAATTGTAGCCCTTGAAAAAGAGAAAATAGAGCATAAGTCTTGTGCTACGTGTGTGATTAAATCTCATGGGTCCGTGGAGAGGAAAATTGAGATGCCGGAGAAACAAATGATGCTGTAAAAATTGAGGTGCCCTGACTGAGGCAGTGGGGGGAGATCCCTGAGGGAGATAAGGTTGTTGTAATGATTTCTACTTGGAGCTAACTATGGAGATAAACTGGAGCTTCCTGCCATTGAAGAATGTAACTATCGACCTATTCTTATAACCGCACGTAGCCAGTATTCTAGTTGATACTAGCTACTGATTCTTGACAGAAAAACGTTATCAAGCAATTCAGCAAATTCTTATCTTTAAATATTCCTATTCTATTTGGGCACTTGCTGGGTACAATAGGAAGATTTTTGTTTTTACTTGATACTCTATTTTTTCTATCCCTAGATTTTGACCTTAGTTTTTCTTTTTGTCCATATACCTACTTTAGAGCTCAGCTATATAAATATTTTGCCTGAAACTTCATGTTAAAGAGTTCTAGTAATTGAGGAGTGTTTGCATGTGTGTATATTTATATATAAATATTAAAAATAGCTACTAGCCATATTATGCTCAGTGCTTGAGAAGTCAGAATTGTAACAGACAGTCGAATCAGATACAAACCAGTCCTTATTATCTTTTGATCTTTTGAAGACTGGGAAAAATGTTTAGTCCTTTCTATACATAGTTTGTTAAGTATTTAAATAACGAATGGGATGAGAAGGTTGTTTTCATTTTTATATTCCCAAACCTATTGTCATTCCCTTTTCTTGTATGTGTGCAGGAATTCACAGAATCAATTGGTTCAGACACTCTTTGATACAAATCCATTTGTATGACAGCCAGTTGCTGTTTGATATTCTTTCAATCAATTCTCTGTCTCCCCCGCTGCCCAGCTCACTGCTCGACACTAGCCACCACCCTTGTAGACTCTTTCCTTGCCTCTGGTCTGCTCCTTAAATGGTCCATAGTGCTGATGGGTTACAATCTGTGGAAGAAGAGTTACAAAGGAAATAGCGTGCTGTCTTGCATGTTTTTGTTTTTAATGAACCTCAGTCAGCAGCAGCACATACCCATTTCTGTCATTAAAGAGCAGGGCAGAGAACAAAGCAGAATTTAGACTGCATACAGTGTTAGTTCAATCCGGAAGACAGAGCTCCAATCAAAATGTAATTAAGGGCATCATTTGCAAGGAATGTGGAGGAAAAAGTTTCATGAGAGTTTGTTGAAAAAGATTAGATATTTAATGTTGACATAGAGCAATTGCTGGCTGAATTGGAGAAAAAGTCTGCAAACAATAGTAGTAATTTTGTTTCAAGTATGTGAACATCTCCATTCCTACTGAAGAACACGGAACACTCCAGAGCAGAAATCCAGGCAGACCAAAACAGGAACAGTTATCTTAACCACACTTGTTTAAGAGTTTCAGAATTTCCTCTGGAAAAGAATTAGAAACTGGTATCAGAATTCCACAGTATATTATGTAAAAATGTGTTATACATTCTAAACTTATGATTCATTACATATCTCAAACAATGCATAGTGTAGAAAGCTGCTTATTTTTCTCATTTCATCCTGTGAGTTAAGTGATTGCCAACTTTTTTTTTTTTTTTTAGTAAAGATCTGAGTTAAAGGACCCCTTTGGGTATTCTAATGAGTAATATTTGGGATTACAAGTACACCACCTGACTTTTCCATAGAGGATTCTGATGTCTACAGTAAAAAAAACAGGCAAGCAACATTACTTACCAAAAATGATTTAAATAAACATGTTAATGTGTGTGGGAAAAATAGAGTAGTTTAGTCAGGCCCCATTGACTCAGGTCCAGTTGGGGGTGGTGCAGCACATTCTTTGTAAACAAGTTGTATGTGGGTGGAATTAGTGTGCACCCATGTATCTTTTTAGTTTTATTGCCATTGTGTGTTCTTCAGTTTGTGAAGCAGTGGCTGGTGGGCAGAGCTCATGTCTAAAAACAGAACATGTTCACTTTGCTGGCAGCTGCTCAGTTTTTCTTTGGACTTTTCCAGTAGCAGTTGAGTTTCTGAGTTTCTCTTTGGACTGCCTAGCTCTTAGTAGATGTGTGTGTGCTGAATAAAGACTACTCTTTCTTCACCTACAGCTCCAAGGACCTTCTTTCCAGTTACCTAGCTCATAGACCTGTGTGTGAAGGGTTTGTGACCCAGTCTGGACAATGGGCTTGAAGGGTCTGTGAGCTCCAGACTCAGCCCTAGCGATGTGACTAAATTCCTTGTCCTCCCCTTGTTATTATCCTTGTTTTAATTTTCCAGCTAATATTTGCCTGTGTGTAAGAAGTATCAAGAATTGTGTTAAGGGTTAAACAGCTGAAATGCAGCTTCTGATTTCTGTAGTTCTGCGGTTATAAACCTGTCAGTTTTCAGCTTTCCTGTGTTAGTAGAGTGAACTAGACCACAGCTTGCCAGCAATTTCCTGTGTACATAAGAGACAAAGTTGCTTTTTAATTTGTGCTGAAGACCCTTACCCCACAAGCCGCTTTACCCAGTTTTAACTCTGCATAACCATAGTAAAACCACCTGTTAAAGACCCCAGATTTAGGTAACTCTGCCTGAATACAGACATAGCCAATAGATATGCTTGCTGCTTACCTACTCAAGAAAGGTTGATGAGACCTAGTCCTCCCTGCATGAGGGGCTCAGGTCTTTGAAATGCTAATTCCCCTGAGTCTCTGCTGGCATAATAAATCTGTGTTCTCTGTCTCCCCGAGTGGCTCTGTTTCGTGTGGCGACTCCCTTCCACAACACTAGCTCTACAATGTGCATTGTCCCAGCCTTCTCACAAACTGCCTTCCATTCTTGGCCATTCTGGTGCAGGAAGTGGGAATTTAAATGGGGTAGTGGATCTTCAAGCCTGTGGAGACTTTGTCCTATTTTATGTAGAGTACTGGGGCTGCATAAAAATAAAATGATGACCATTCATTTGGCTGTTGATTAACTAAAGCAATGTTGATTGCTCCAGAACAGTGCTGTTCTATAGAACTTTCTTTGATGATGGAAAAGTTTTTCTGTGCCATTCATTTCTATAACCACTAATTACACAGGGCTTTTGAACTCTTGAAACATGGCTACTGTGACTGAGGAACTGTGTTTTTAATTTTATTTAATTTTAATGAATTAAAAAATATAAATAGCCACATGTGGCTAATCATTACCTCTTGGACAATACAGCTCTGACAATGTGAGGCAGTCTTCTGACCATAGATATCTTGTTTGTTTCTATTGTTAGATTAATATTTATAGAAAGGGGTCCATTTCCAGTAGAATTTTCTTCATTGGGTGATCTTATTTCAGTAAATGAAGATCCTCTCACATACTCTAATTCTGCTTCCATGAAACTCTTTCTCTTGTATTCTGCCTCTGAATTCAGTCTTGTGGAGGAAATAACACATTAAATGAGTTCAAAAGTCACTATAAACACAGCATATGTTGTTGAGATTTTGCTAACATACACAGTTGAACTGATGTTTTTCGGCGGGTTACTATTCTTGATTTAGCACATAGGTTAAGTCAGTTTTCAAAAATGGCTTTGAGAGTCACTATTTTCTTTGTGTGTGTGTGTGTGTGTGTTTAAAAATAAAATACTCACTAATGGGCAATCTTAAAATGTGAGAGCATTCTTTTTGGGACTATTAAGCATATGGAGTGTTTGCATTTTCAGAAAGGAACGAATTAATGGAAAATACGATTCTGTTATGCACTGATGCTGTAGCTTTGCAACATAATGTATCTTAGGCTAATTACAATTCAGTCTTTCAGCAGGACTCTACGTGATCAAAGCTTTTGGATTCAGAATTATTTGGCTGAAATGATTTGAAAATAGTTTCTGTGTTCAAGTTATTCCATCTTCTCTCTGTTCAGGTAATGATGTTAATAGCGTACTAAAGTGGAGCTGTCCATTTCTGATTCTACCTAATTAATTATGCATATATTAATCCAATATATAAAAATCTCAGAAGTTTACCATGGGTTTATGTCATTAGCAGGATTAACCATTTTACCTTATAAATATTAACATTTAAGGACCCAGCTCTTTCCTTTCATTTTGAAATTCTTTTGCAATGGGCTAAGCATAAAAGAGCTGACATGGAATTTCTTTTTGTTTAATTGTTTTCAGATGAAATATAGTCCTACCAGACTCCTTGTTGACTTATTTTCAAATCTCAAAGAATAGAGATGTATTTTAATTCTTTCAATATAGTCACTTCTAGCCTATGGCATTGATCTTAATTGTAGTCAATAAATATCTATGAATTAAAAGGAGAATAATGATAAAGGTTGGTCATCAGAGAAAGCAGAAGAATGTTATGCATGTCTGTTTGTGTACATCTAGCTAAAACCCTTTCCACGGGCCTTTCTTGATACCATAATCAGGAGAGCTGCAGAGAGCTAGACTTTCAATTTCCAAAGGAATGGCACACCTTAGTAGAAATGTATATGTCTGATCTCTTTCCGAATATTTCAACTGGACAAGCACCGTTTTGGAACAGAAAAGGCTGGTTACACAAAGGAATACTGAAATAGTATGAAATGCAGAAAAAGAGCTTTAATAGGGGTGGGAGGAATCATAAACAACCTTCTCCTAATTAAAATTCTGCCTGCCTAGCCTTGATGATGAAAAGGATTATGATATGAGTAAGAGACTGTCAGCTTAGCTCAATATTATTTCCCCCAGAATTACTTGGGGAATTCACTATTCACAACTTCACTGAAATTTTGCCTGCACAAAAGTTTTTATAATTCCTGTATTAGTTCATTTTCTGTTTCATATAACAGAATATCCAAAACTAGGTAATTTATAAAGAAAAGAAATTTATTTCTTACAGTTTTGGAGGCTTTGGGAAGTTCAGGGCCCACGGGGCACATCTGGTAGGGGCTTTCTTGTTGGTAGGTCTCTGTACAGGGTCCCTTGGTGATGCAGGCAATGACATGGTAAGTGTCGGTCCACCGCCGGCCGACCTGAACAGCCCTAGCCTCGTTCCTTTCGGTGGGCGAGCGAACGCCCGGGATTCCTCTTTCCCTCCTGTCCCCTTTGGAAGGAGACAGGGGAAGAGAGCCGTGAAGAGAGGTGAAGAGAGGTGAGCACACCGCCGGCCCCAAACCAGCCCAGTTAAAGGACACTTAGATGCGGCGGGGATTCTGTGGAGCAGTTCTGTTTATTACCACACGAGCACTTGCTTTTAAAGGCAAATGGGGAAGGGAGGTTTTTTACATAATCTTATCAGCTTAAAGGTCAAGAGAGCATGCATCCTGTCTCAATGCCTAGCTATTGCAACCTCGAGTGCGGAAGTGCGTATTTGGCCAATAAGGGCTAAGGCAAGGTTCCCACAGACACCCCCATCCTACTTCCTCCTGGCGCCATCTTAGGCTGCCACATTAATATGCCCTTGTGGGCCCATAATGGAGCCACTTGTAATGTCACTTAAGGTGGCATTAGAGAAAAGAAATGCTACTGATTTTTGTGTGTTGATTTTGTATCCTGCTACTGTGCTGAAATCATTTATCAATTCCCACAGTTTTTTTGTAGAGGTTTTAGGCTGTTCGATATATAGGATCATGTCATCTGCAAACAGGGACAGTTTGACTTCATCTTTTCCAATCTGGATGCCCTTTATTTCCTTCTCTTCTCTGATTGCTCTGGCTAGTACTTCCAATACTATGTTGAATAGGAGTGGTGAGAGTGGGCATCCTTGTCTAGTTCCTTTTCTTAAAGAAAACATAGGAGAAACACTTCAGGAAATAGGACTGGGCACAGACTTCATGAATACGACCCCAAAAGCACGGGCAACCAAAGGAAAAATAAACAAATGGGATTATATCAAACTAAAAAGCTTCTGCACAGCAAAAGAAACAATTAAAAGAGTTAAAAGACAACCAACAGAGTGGGAGAAAATATTTGCAAAATATACATCTGACAAAGGATTAATATCCAGAATATATAAGGAACTCAAACAACTTTACAAGAAGAAAACAAGCAACCCAATTAAAAAAATGGGCAAAAGAGCTAAGTAGGCATTTCTCTAAGGAAGATATACAAATGGCCAACAGACATATGAAAAAATGCTCAACATCACTCAGCATCCGGGAAATGCAAATCAAAACCACATTGAGATACCATCTAACCCCAGTTAGGATGGCTAAAATCCAAAAGACTATGAACAATAAATGCTGGCGAGGCTGCGGAGAAAAAGGAACTCTCATACATTGTTGGTGGGACTGCAAAATGGTGCAGCCTCTATGGAAAATGGTATGGAGGTTCCTTAAACAATTGCAAATAGATCTACCATATGACCCAGCCATCCCACTGTTGGGAATATACCCAGAGGAATGGAAATCATCAAGTCGAAGGTATACCTGTTCCCCAATGTTCATCGCAGCACTCTTTACAATAGCCAAGAGTTGGAACCAGCCCAAATGCCCATCATCAGATGAGTGGATACGGAAAATGTGGTACATCTACACAATGGAATACTACTCAGCTATAAAAACGAATGAAATACTGCCATTTGCAACAACATGGATGGACCTTGAGAGAATTATATTAAGTGAAACAAGTCAGGCACAGAAAGAGAAATACCACATGTTCTCACTTATTGGAGGGAGCTAAAAATTAATATATAAATTCACACACACACACACACACACACACACACACACACACACACAAACCGGGGGGGGGGAAGAAGATATAACAACCACAATTATTTGAAGTTGATACAACAAACAAACAGAAAGGACATGGTTGGGGGGAGGGGGGAGGGAGAAGGGAGGGAGGTTTTGGTGATGGGGAGCAATAATCAGCTACAATGTATATCGACAAAATAAAATTAAAAAAAAAAAAAAGGTGGCATTAGTTTTTAAGGCACAACAGGTAAGAATGGCAAGAGCTCTTCCATGTGGTTCTCCTTATAAGGTCACCAATCTACACCCATGATACCATTATCTCATTACCCCACAAATGGATCAGTCCATTCATGAGAGCGTAAGCATCATGATCTAATCATCTCTTAAAGGCCTCACCTTTCAACACTGATTTCCTCCCCTCATAACACTGGTGCAATGGGGATCAAGCTTCCGTGAGTTTTGTAGGGACTTTCAGTTCTCAGCAATCCCTAAAAATATATATATAAACAAAATAAATGAAAAAAAAAATATAAAAGTCTTTGTGACATTACTTCAAAAATTAAAAGATATTTTTCCTCAGTAGAATACATACACACATATAAGCAAATAAATGTATAATATGTATTGTACCAACTAAATAAATATGCTTTAATGTATAATTATATATTTATACATATACGCTTTATGAAATTTAATTATTAAGATTAAAAAGCAACTTGCTAGATTCTCCCAGAATATAAACTCCCTTTGCGGACTCAGGTACTTAGAAAAAAATATAGACTTTCCAAGTCCACTAATTTACTACCTAATAGTATTCTGAGGTAATATTTTAATTTTTCCTTCTTAACATAATTTTATTTATCTTAAATCACATTATGCTTACTTGATGTATGAATACATAAGTAGTATAAAAATTATTGGGTTACTATTTAGCCTTTACTCATTCTCACTCTTTATATTTAGAAGTCTGTGTGATTTTTAAAGCAAGGATTTTATGCACTAATTTAAAACTCCTAGCAAAACCAATTCTTCCACAGAATCAGATTGCAGAGCATAGTGTACGAAGTTATAAGTCCTCATTAGGAAGTCATCATGGTCCTGCAGTGGGGGGAAGCAGACATCTGGGAATAGAAAGCCTCAGGTTCTTGTCCTGGTGCCTACCCTAGAATCTCCGTGATATATAGTGTAATGACCATAGTCATTCTATGGTTAATATAAAAAATGAACAATAATTAGAATCATAGCATGAGAGTTATCTCATTAAATGAAATGCTAAATTACTCGGTAGTAAAATTAAGAAAGATTTCAGAGCATCAGTAATCAGGCACACAGCAAGTTAACATTTTTGGGGGGAAAATTGTTTTTGATGCTTCAAAAGAAGTATTGAAGCATTTTTCTCCAGGGAAAGAACAGAAGTTTTAACTTTCTTAAATTTATTTACAGGTAATACTGTTCTTATCTTTCATTTTATGTGGGGACACGATTATATTTTTAATAGATGGGAACCTCAAAAATCCTAATCTGAACCTGCATTTAATCTTCAAAACAGGTAGACATTATTATTACTGTTATTATTAATTCTAGCAATATTTTGATGTATAATTTATATACCATGAAATTTGTTAATTGTAAGTGTACAATTTAATAGTTTTAAAAAATTTATACTGTTGTGCAACAATCACCACAATGTTTCAGAGCATTTTCATTGGCCTAAAAAATTCTGTCTTGCCACTTTGCAGTCAATTCCTGTTCCCATCCAAAGCCACAGATAATCACTAATCTGATTTCTGTCTCTATTGGTTTGCCTTGTACAGACATCTTATATAAATGGAATTATATAATATGTAGTCTTTTATGTCTGGCTTGTCTCACTAGCGTAATGTTTTTGAGGTTTATCCCTGTTGTAGCATGTATCAAGAGTTTGTTCCTTTACACTGCTAGTTAACAGTCTGTTCCATGGGCATACCACATTTTGTTTATCCTCTCACCAGTTAATCTACATTTGGATTGCTTCCAGTTTTTTTTTTTTTTTTTTTTTTTTTTTTTTTATAAATAATGCTGCTATGAACATTTGTGTGCAATTTTGGGGGGTACCTAAGTTTTTATCTCTGTTGGGTAGATACCTAGGAGTGGAAGTGCTGGGCTGCATGGAAAGTATCTGTTTAACTTTTTAAGAAACTGCCAAATTGGTTTTTAGAGTTCCTGTATCAATTGAGATTCTCAGCAGAAATGTATGAGGTCTTTTGAATTACAGCCATCCTAGTAAAGGGGTAGTGGAATCTCATTATGGTTTTAGTTTGCATTTCCCTAATGGCTAATGATGTTGAACATCTTTTCATGTGCTTATTATATACTCTATATCTTCATTGAGGAAATGTTTACTCAGATATTTTGCCCATTTTTTTTTTAACTGGGTGTTTTTTTATTATTGACTTATTAGAGTTCTTTATATATTCTGAATACAAGTCATATGCTGACATATGATTTGAAAATAATTTCCCTTAGTTTGTGGTTTGTCTTTTCGTTTTCTTCTTTGCTCTTCTTTTGAAGAGCAGATTTTTAATTTTGATGATGTCGATTTATCAGTTCTTTCATGGGTCCTGTTTTTGGTGTTATATGTAAGAAATCTTTGCCCAACCCATATCACAAAGATTTTTCTTACGCTTTCTTCTAGAAGTACTATAGATTTAAATTCAAGTCTATGATTCATTTTGATTTAATCTTTGTATGTGATGTCAGGTAAGCTTCTAATTTCAATTTAAAAAAAATTTATTTTGGCATATAGGCAGGCATTGTCCCATCACTGTCTGTTAAAAAGGCTATCCTTTCCCCATTGAAATGTCTGGCACCTTTGTTGAAAATCAATTGAGCATACATGTAAGGGTTTACATCTGTGCTCTATTCTGTTCCATTGATCTTTATGTTTATCTTTATGCCAGTACCACACTGTGTTAATTACTATAACTTTGTAGTAAGTGTTGAAATCAGGCAATGTGAGTCCAGCTGTTTTCTTCTTTTTCAAAATTGTTTTGGCTATTCTAAGTCCTTTATACTTCTATGTAAGTTTTAGGTTCATAATATCAAGTTCTACAAAAATAGCTGCTGAGATTTTAATAGGGATTGTATAGAATCTATGTATTAATTTGTGCTAAATTACCGTGTTAATAATCCATAAACATGATGTGTCTCTTCATTTACTTAGATCTTTAATTTCTCTTGGTAATCTTTCTAGTTTTCTGTGTACTTGTCTTGTACTTCTTTTGTTAAATTTATTCCCGTTTTAATCTTTTCAATAGCTTTGTGAATGGAATTGTCTCAATATCATTTTGATATTGTTTGTTTGTTGCTAATATATAGAAATAAAATGATTTTTTTATGTTGTATTCTATGACCTTGATAAACTTGTTTATTATTCCTAATTTTTTTTTTCCTGCAAATTCCTTAGGAAATTCTACATGGACAATCAGGTCATTTGTGAATACAAACAGTTTTACTCCTTCCCTTGCAATCTGATGCTTTTTATTCTTTTTCTTTTCTCATTGAACTGACTAGAATCTCCAGTACAATATTCAATAGAAGTGGTGAAATCAACACCTTGTCTTGTCCCTAATCTTAGGAAGGAAAACATTTCATTTTTCATCATTAAGAATAACGTTAGCTTAGGTTTTTCATAGATGCCTTTATGAGATTTGGGAAGTTCCCTCCTAATTTTAGTTTATTCAGATGTCTTTTTTTAAAAAAATAGTAAATTGTGATACTCTTTCTTTTTCTATTTTTATGGTATATTACATTAATTGATTTTTGGATATTAAACCAATCTTGCATTCCTGGGATGAATCCCACTTGATCATGGTGTTTAATCCTTTTTGTATATTGCTGGAGTCATTTACTAAAATTTGGATAAAGAGTTTTGAATCAACATCAAATATGTAAAGGATATTGATTTGTAGTTTTTTTGTTATCATGAGGTCACCGAGGTAGGAGACGCTAGCCAGACAAAGGTAGAAAAAAAAAAGATTTTATTAGCAAGCAGACCTGCTGGGCTGAGCTTGAAAAATGGCATCAGACCTGAGAGGCAGTTGGGCGTCTTTTTTATAGGGTTAAGATTGGCATCTGGCTTAGCCTAGGAAGCAGGTTACAATGTCCCACTATGTACACAGCCCGGGAGACAGAAACCTTGGGCTAGCTGGGGAAACAGTTACAATGTTACACGCTGGGTACAGCCTGCTTAGCCTGCTCTGGGAGCAGAGACTTAGGGAAGCAGAGACCTTGAAGAATGAAACTTAGAGAAATGGAACTGAAGGGGCGGGGGTGGTTCTAAAAGTCATGTTCTCAGTTCCATGGACCTAACAGTTACTTTTTTTTGGAATTCCATTTAGTGTTTTTTTGCCTCAAAGTCTACCTTTCCAGACTTTGTTTCCTTATTTGCCTTATGATAAATCATGGGCCTGCCCTATGCTGTCCTCTGCACTATTACAGTAGGCTCAATTGCTTGTTAGACTCACACACACACACAAAGTCTTACCCAGCTCAAAACTGTACTCAGCTTTGTGCAAAGGTTTCAAGAAAGGAGCTAGGCCCAACATTAAAGTGCTATCTGGGACTTTCTGAATCTGTCAAACGCTCCTTCCTAGACAAAGACTTATGATTATTTTGGATTTGGAGTTTGGAGGCTGATTCTATGCCAGATGAATTAGCACAGGGAAGTTCCTCAGTTTGGTGATCGCTTAGCCATATAACTAGGAATACTACATGACTCACTTCCATTCTCCAGCTGAGCTTGAGGCTATTAATCCAAAAACTCATGGTTATTTATTTAAAAAACTAACCAACAGTCCAGTTAGACAAGGTATATCCTGCCAGAAGGATTATTTAGAGAAGATATAATAAAGCCACAGGAAGAGCTTCATTTTCTTCTGGCTGGTAAATTCCATCAGTATGTGTATTAGGATTCTAGTCAGAGAGACAGAACCAATAGGATATGTTTATAAACATATGAGAGGGGATTTATTAGGGGAATGGGCTCGCACAGTTGTGAAGAGGAGGCCCACGAAAGGCCATCTGTATACTGGATGCCCGTAGCATGCTCAATCCAAATCCGAAGGCCTTGGAACGAGGGAAGCTGAGGGTGCTGTTAGTGTAAGTCCTGGAACCCAAAAGCTGAAGCGGCTGGACTTCTGATGTCCACAAACAGGAGAGCAGAGTGTACCCCAGCTCCAGCAGATAGATAGATTTGTCTTTTTTCTTGGTTTTTGTTCTCCTTTGGCCCCCAGAAGATTGGATGATTCCTGCCCATATTGAGGGCGGATCTTGCCCACCCAGTCCATTCAAGGCTGTCATGCTAGTCTCTTCTGGAAAGACCCTCATGAAGACACCTAAAAAGATAACTTTACCAGGTTTCTCAGTATTCCTTCATCTAACCAAGTTGACACCTAGAATTAACCATCACAGTATGATAAAGCCTTCTAGCTGAGGTCTAAACCACCATTGTGTCCCTGATGAGGGAGGGATATATTTACAGATCTGCTGTTAACTCTTTCCTTCCCACACTCTTTCTGTGTTATTTTTTATTAGCTGTGAGTTTTGTAAGTTATATAGTTGGCATTTGTTTTTGTAAGCTAATTTGAGAATTAATTTTCAAAAATATACGGTGGAGTTCAGTCACTTATATTTGCTATCATAACAGATATGCTTAACTTTATTTTTATAACTTTGTTGTACACTTTCTTTTATAAATGCTGGCCATTTCTGCTTTTTAAAGTTTATAAGCACTATTAAATTTTTATCTTGGGCTGAGCCCGTGGCGCACTCAGTAGTGTGCTGCGCTAGCAGCGCGGCGACGCTCCCGCCGCTGCGGGTTCAGATCCTATATAAGGATGAGCGGTGCACTCCCTGGCTGAGCGCCGGTCACGGAAAAAAAAAAAAAAAAAAGTTTTATCTTATTTTTAATTCTTCCAGAGGTTTTCTTTAAGGTTGTGTAGAATATATTTTAACCTTCAAAATAAATTAAGAACATTAGGAATGAAACTGTATCATTGCACTCCATCTTTTACACAAAGAGAGCTTTTAACCAAACCTTCCTAAGAATGAGGAATATTGAAAAAAGATTAACTTAATTTTAGCCGAGGAAACAAAGACAGATTTGTGGAAGAAATGGCATGTAAATTGGTCCTTGAAGAATTTGTAGAATACAAATAAATGGAGCTAAAGAGAAGTATATAACTACTGAGCAATCTTTCTGAATTATGTAAAATTACTCATTCCATCACGTTATTTTTTGATCATGGTTACCAATGGCTGTTTTGCAATATGACCTTTGATTTAAAACCTGAATATAATACTCAGGTTTTATAATACAAAAATCCTTCCAGCAGAAGCTGGAAATGTAGGTTTTTGGTTAACATTGTAAAGAAGTCTCTTTCTGGAGCAGAGATATGGATGAAGCTTCAGCAGACCTCTGGGGAAGGGAGCTCCCAATCCTGACTCTGCAGTATAGATCCTGCAGCATCTAGAAAGTATAAAATAAGTGCTCATACCAGCTTTGAACAAAGAACGTTTTGCTTCAGCCAAATATATCAGTGCTACTGTATATCTTCTTTGTAATCTGCATTTTTATGATTCAATAAAAAATAGAAACCCACTTCTGAAAGTATTGACTTTTTCTCTGCAATCCAAAATGAAGCTGCCTTCCATATAGCAGAGGCTTAATAAATGACTGTTGAATTGAGTGAATGCATGGATAAACACAGTTGTCAGATATGGCCCTGAAGAGGTGAAATGTTTAATTTAGTATGTATATTCACTTTCCATTTTGCTAATAAGAAACTACAGACAGGAGCTGCAAGATAACCTTTACTAATGAGAGTGACATTGCATACACAAACAACTGAAACCTCTTTACCAGGCTTGTAAAGTGTTTTCATTTCACAACCAAATTTGATTTGTCCTGCCAAATTTGCATTGCTCTGCTCATTATTATCAATAGCAGTCTTCTTCTTTTTTACCCATTTCTATATAGAGCATGGACTAAATTATAACTTCTTCACCCAAAGATTTATTTTTTAATTTTTAAAGTAACGATGCTAGTGATAATTGCTGTTAGTAAGTGAGAGTTCTGGCGTTTGTAAAGCTGGGGCCCAGACCCTAGGCCATGGTAATTTGGCAAGGCCATGCCAGGCTGCTTGGGAAATGTCATGTTAGCCTTCCTTGGAGCCATTTTTTTTAAAATGAGTGCATTTACTGTGGGCATCTTGCCCTTTGCAGTTATCCTATACCTACCCACAGGTTCATGGTGAGTAGTATTTGAGGCAGTCTGTATGGACATATGCCATATAAATGCTTTTTCCTGTTATTATAGCATCATGGCCAGAGTTACACATCCTTCATGTCAACATCATTTCACAGATGAGGACCAGATTAGTGAAAGTGTTTTACACATTTCGTAGCTAAATTCGGACAAGGCCCAATTCTGTTGACTCTCAGGCCAACATGACTTTAGATCCAAGGGAACACAACCAACTCTTATCTACAAACACTGTGTTCAGTTCTCAGACCTGGGCTCATAATTTGTGGGCTGTCAGCACAGTTCCACTAATTGTTGGAACAGGATGATGAGACTACCATCTTTGTGTTTTAAAGAGACCTAGAGCTGTGCCTCTAATAACAAAAGCATAGTTACCTTCTTCCATGAATGGATTTGAAATTTAACTTGAATCCAGCTTTTAGGCCAGAGCCAATTGATTCAGAGCAAAAGGTACAGAAAGATTTTCAATCCTTCTTTCTCTCTATAGGCAATCCTTCAATTACATTGAATCACCTATGTAAGAAAAACCTGTATATAAATTGTGTATCATGTGACAGATCCTTAGGCTTAGTGTTTACCCAAGGGAAATATTTTAATAGACAAAAGCACATATAATGTAAGTCCTCTGTTTTCCTAAATGACAAAAATTATCATTTCTCTGGGTGTAGCTTCTCAACTGGAAAACAATTCTCTCAAGAACAGGCATCAGGTAGGAGATACGCATCATAAAAAAGGAAAAAAAATGTTTCAAAATTCATCTTTCGTACAACTTAAATGGTAACTAAAAACACCTTCATCCAAATCAGGGGACTAAGTATGAGGAATTGAATTAAACTTACATGTCTCTAAAACTTTTTAGTATTCAAGCAGTGAAAATAGATGGCTAATATATCTTGAGTAGATAAATTGAGTTTTGGATATTACGTTCAACAACTTTAAAATTATTATAATTTTTTTCATTGTTTTATTCTGCTTTCAAAAGAAAAAATGAAAAATGCAATTAAATGATTTAACTCTGCAGTATAAATATTATTATTTAATGATGTGTAAAACAACTCTATTCTAACAGCTTCATGCTGGGCACAAAAATGAAAAAAATACCAAATTTATGTTTATGTAAGTATGCATTTAGGGCATTCTGTTCTTTATTTTTAGCACAAGGATTCATTTAATTTTGTTACATATCAAGTGAATATTTTGGGAGATATGCAAGTCACATAATCTTCAAAACTCTAAATGTGATGCAGAATAAATGTAAGACATAAAGACTGAAATCGGAATGTATCCATTTATTGATGGACCATTTCTTTTGCCCACCTCACTAATTCTACTGATGTAAAGATATGTTATAATAAATAATGATGCAGTTGGCATTGCTGATGAAGCACTTGCTATGGATGGCCAGAACTCAGTCAGAAATCAGTGTATCTCCACCTAATTGAGAAGATCATGGCCTCTAGAATTAAATTCTGACTCTTGAGCCAGACATCGAATGTTTTTGCAAATCACACTGTATTTTCAGTCAAATCCCCCCACTCTACCCTTCTTGATGCTACCAGACAGCAAAATCATACTTTTATGTGTTAAGCACATTCACCAAGGCTTTTATTCCTTTGTGCTTTTCCTCATGTTGCTCCTTCCACCTGGAATGCTCTCCCTGTACAATTTTGCATGTCTGATTTGTGCTTCTCTGAAACATTTTCTCTTTTTTCCTAGTGAAAAATAGTCTTTCTGTTTATAGCTTTTTGTGGCATTTACTTTTCTCTTGAATTATAGTTATTTTTGATCATGTTCTATCTTATATATTATATTGTAAGTTTTGTGAAGACATGGAACATGTGTTAATTATTCTGGTTTGTTTTTCATATCACCTTGGAAAGTACCTATTATAGGCCCCTCGTTAATGTCTTTTAAAGAATACATAGTGCTCCACAGGGAAACACACAAGAGTGAGTAGCAAATTCTTGATGAATTCCTTCCTCTTTATAACTTGACTACCTGTTGGCCTTGAATACATCCTTAGTTTGAGTCTTTCCACATCTCGAAAGCTTCCATATTTTTTTAAAAAAGGAATTTATAAGCAAAATAAAAAGCAGAGTAGGTTCAAACAGGCAAAAAGAATCATCTAGACATAATAGATGAGAAGGCCGAGAATAAATGCTTAACGGAATGTATGGTGCTTTGGGTAAAGTAGGGTTAATAGTAACTTGCCTCCTCTAACTTTTTGGTATGTTGTGAGGATAATAATGATGGTGTTGAGAAACTTAAGATGCATTCAAGATGTTTTGTTTTGTATAGCAGTCGTGTACATCATTGTTCCTATGTAGATAATCCTTTAGGTTAGAACAGTAGCAATTTTCATTCATGAACAGAGTTATCACCAATAGACAGGTAAACAACTTTAAATAATTTACTCTGTGTTTTAGGATTTATTTTTAAACTCAGAGAGGTAAAGCTATATAGCGATTAAGAAAAGGACTACACTGCCTAGGCGTAAAGCTAGTTTTATGATCTTAAATAAAATAATTTAACCTTTCTGATTTTTGTTTTATCATAAGTAAAATGAGTTCCTACTTTGAGATGTTATGTGGTTTAAATATGAGAGTACGTGTAGAGCATGCAGTGTTTAGTATTATTTCTATGCTCCTTTCCTCAATTCAGTGCAAGGGTACAGTTATCAATAATGACATTTATTAGATAGGGAAAACAACTCGCCATTGTAATTTGTTTCTTCTTTTTTACCCCAGGACTTGGGGGAAAAAGACCTCCCTAAGAACTTCTAATACCAGAATATGTATTACCTAAGAAATGTAGCTATTTAGTTGTTTTGGAGTCTGTTTATTGGAATATCTGTCATACATTAAGTTTTTTTTTAAAAAATTAAAGTGTGAGCTTCCTATATCTGTCAGCCTGCTTAGATGCAAGCAACAAAACTAACTCTGACTGATCAAGCAGAATGTTTTTTTTTTAAAAAAAAGAATATTGGGAAACTCACAGAGTCTTTAAGAGAGTTAGAGAGTAACTTCAAAGACTCAAAGCTTAGACTTTTAGGAAAAAGACTCTGAACTATATAGCACAAGAGCCTGAGGAGTAAGTGACTGGGTGGCTGCCACAGCCACCAGACACTGGTGTGTTCTGTTCGGACCTTGAGCTCCCAGTGTTGGATCTCCACCTGGTAACCACTGCTGTCCCCCAAAGTCAGTGCCTTTGCTGCCCACTCACCAGCAAACTGGCTGCAGATGCAGAGCCAGATCACTCATGCCGGCCAGTGGCTGCTGGTCACTTTGCATGTGACTTATCTTTTTAATCTACTGTTATTTCAATCCATAGTTAACAATAATTTATGGAATGTTCTCAAATGGCTAGAAGAGAGGAGTTCAAATGTTCTCATCACAAAGAAATGATAAATTTTTGCGATGATAAATATGCTAACTACCCTTATTTGACCATCACATTGTATACATGTATTGAAATATATAACTCTGTACCCTATAAATATGTATAATCAATACATTTCAATTAAAAAAATAAATTTTAAAAAAAGCAATGCTGTAATGAAGTCACATAAATAGATCTTTGACATGTGTATGAGTTACCTATGGAATAAATTCTCAGAAGCTGAATTGCCAAGTCAAAATGTATTTAATCTGAAAACTTTTGCTAAATTGCCTTTCATAGCAGTTATACCAATTTGCACTTTCAGTAGCAATGCATGAGAAGACCTTTTTACTCCTATTTTTCCCAGCACAGAGTGTTTTCAAATTTTCTGAGCTTTGCCAGCCAATTTGGCAAGAACAAAACAAAGCAAAGCAAACCCACCTTATATATGTATATAATTTGTAATTTGCTTTTATCTGTAAAGAGTGAGATTAAGTTTTATGTCATTAGCATTCCTTTTCTTTTAAACTTTTTGTTCATATAGTTTGTCTGTTTTCCTACTGAAACATTTTTTTTCATTGATTTATAGAGGCTGTTTATAGATGAGAGAAATTAATCTTTCCCTGACAGATAAATTGCAAATCTTTTTTTTTTTTAGTTTGGCTGTAAGCTTATGATTGTGCTTTTAGTGGTATCTGGAAATTTTCTTCTGACTTTACTTTTGGCAATATTTGCCAAGAAGAATTTTTTTTGTGTGTGAGTGTGTAGCCAAATTTGCCAATCTGACAAATTGTTGCTTGAGTTTTATAAGTTATATAGCTACATTTATTTTTTTTCTGGGCATATAGATAGGAACTCAAGAACTATTAGATGAGTCTAATAAATCCAAATATAATGTGTATATGAGATGTTATCTTACCCATGCTTCTTCTTCTCTTTAAAATTCTTCAATAGCTCTCCATTTTTTTCTTGGGATACAGTATAAATTCAGATTTATATCATGGTCCATGTGGTTGTTCATGATAATTTCTCCAGCCTCATCGGCACATCTCACAGACATGCTCCTGTTATAACCCAACTCTTCTACCAGAATTTGTTTTAGTCCTTCAAATTCCTTTACTCTCTCTTGCTCTAGCTGTGCACAATGTAAATTCTTTTGTTTGAAATAATCTCCTTGATTCAGTTATTCTCTTTACTCTATAACTCCTACTTATTCTTTCTGATCTTGGCTGATTTATTTTCTCTCAGATGTTCTAAAATCCTACTCTCAAGTCAAGGTTATGTGCCTTCCCATGTCTTCCATGGCATCTTATTCCACTCTGGGAGAAAATTAGAGGGTAGAATATTTTCTGAGAGCAGGGATTAATGGTGATCCTGTTCAATATTTTTCTGCTAATATTTTTGGGATATAACACTTACCATGACATTCACCATTTTAAAGTGTACAATTCAAGGGTTTTTACTACATGCACAGAATGAGGCAACTGTCACCACAATCAGTTTTACAACATTTTCATTACCCTAAAGGAAATCCTATACCTTTAGCAGTCACCTACCCATTTCCTCCTACTACCACAGCCATAGGCAACAACTGCTCAAATTTTCATCTCTATGAAGTTGCCCATTCTGACATTTCATGTAAACAGAAAAATATAATATGGGATCTTTTGTGACTGGCTTCTTTTACACTGTTTTCAAGGTTCATTCATCTTGTCATTCTTTTTATGGTTGGATATCCCATTGTATAAATATATCACATTTTGTTTATGCATTTATCAGCTATGAACCTTTGAGTTGTTTTCACTCCTTGGCCATTATGAATAATGCTGCTGTGAACATTCATGTACTAGTTTTTGTGGTGTGGACATGCGTTTTTATTACTTATGTGCATATAACTAGAAGTAGAACAGCAGAGTCAGATGGTAACTCTGTTTAACCTTTTGAAGCGCTGCCAAACCATTTTCCCACACTGCATTGCTGTACGTTACCACCAGTAGTTTATGAAGGTTCCGATTTCTCCTCCTCAATACTTGTTATTATGTCTTTTTTATCACAGCCATCTCAGTGGGTGTAAAGTGGTATCTCTGTGCTTATTTGCATTTCTCTGATGGCTAATGATGCTAAGCATTTTACATATGCTTACAAGTCATTTGTACATATTCTTTGCAGAAATGTTTTTGTTCATTTTAAAATTTGAGTTGTCTTTTTTATTATTGAGCTGTAAGATATAGTCTAGATACAAGACCATTATTAGATATATGATTTGCAAATATTTTCTCCCATCCTGTGGGTTGCCCTTTCACCTTTTTGCTGACATCCTCTGAAGCACAAACATTTATACTTTTGATGGAGTCCAATGGATTTTTTTTTTTTTTTTTTTGTAGCTTGTGATTTAGGTGTCATATCTAAAACCCCATTGCCTATTCCAAGGTCACAAAGACTTATACCTGTATTTTCTTCTAAGACTTGCATAGTTTTAGCTCTTACAATTAGGTCTTTGATCCATATAAAGGTGGTAAATGCAATGGACTGAATGTTCATGTCTCCCAAAATTCACTTGTTGAAATTCTAACCGCCAAGGTGATGGTATTAGTAAGTGGAGCCTTTGGGAAGTGATTAGTATTAGTAAGTGGAGCCTTTGGGAAGTAATTAGTGCATGAGGGCAGAGCCCTCATAAATGTGATTAGTGCCCTTATAAGAGAGACCCCAGAGGAATCTCTCACCCTTTCTCCAGGTGAGGGCACAGCAAGAAATTGACCACTTGCAATGCAGAAGAGGGTCCTCACCAGAATCCAACTATGCTGGCACCTTGAGCTTGGACTTCCCAGCTCCAGAACTATAAAAAATAAGTTTCTGTAGTGTATAAGTCACCCAGTCTATGGTATTTTGTTATACTAGCCTGAAGGGACTAACTAACATGGTAAGGGTCCAACTTTATTCTTTTACATGTGGCTATTCAGTTGTCCCAGTACAATTTTTTGAAAAGACTATTCTTTTCCTATTGAATTGTTTGGATACCCACATGCAAAGTCAATTGGCTGTAAATCTAAAGGTATATTTCTAGGCTCAATTCTATTCTGTAGATCTATATGTCTGTCTTTATGCCAGTACCACACTGTCTTGATTCCTGTAGCTGTGTAGTAAGTTTTGAAATCAGGAAGTGTGTTTCCTCCAACTTTGTCCTTTTTTGAGATTGTTCTGGTTCATCTGAGCCCCTTGAATCTCCATATGCATTTTAGGATCAGCTTGCCGGTTTCTGCAAAAAAGCCTTTTGGGATTTTGATAGGGATTGCCCTCTATTGGGTTGAGGAACTTTCTGTTTATAGTCTTTTGCTCAAAGTTTTTATAGTGAAGGTATGTTGGATTTTGTCAAATGCTTTTTCTTAGTCTATTGAAATGATCATGTGGATTTTGTCCTTTATTGATATGGTGTATTACAGTAATTGATTTTTGATATTACATCTACCTTGAATTCCTAAGCTAAGTCTCACTTAGTCATGGTGTATAATCTTTTTTAGATGTTGGATTTGTTTGCTAGGATTTTGTTGAGGATTTTTACATCTATGTTCATAAAAGATACTGGTCTGTAGTTTTCTTATAAGTCTTTGGTTTCAGTATCAGGTAATAGTAGTCTCACAGAATGAGTTTGAAAGTGTTCCCTTCTCTTCAATGTTTTGGAAAAGTTCATGAAAAATTAGTATTAATTTTTCTTTAAATGTTTGGTAGGGGCCGAGCCCGTGGTGCACTCGGGAGAGTGCGGCGCTGGGAGTGCAGCAACGCTCCCGCCGCGGGTTCGGATCCTATATAGGAGTGGCCGGTGCACTCACTGGCTGAGTACCAGTCACGAAAAAGACCAAAATAAATAAATAAATAAATAAATGTTTGGTAGAATTTATCAAAGATGCCATCTGCAGCTGGGCTATTCTTTATGGGTAGCTTTTTGGTATTTTCTCTAATTCAATCTCTTTGCTTGTTGTATGTCTATTAGGGTTTTCTATTTTTTTTTTGAACCAATTTTGGTAACTTGTGTCTTTCTAGGAATTTGTACATTTTATCTAAGTTACCTAGTTTATTGGCATACATTTGTTCATAGTGGTACATATGCCATAGACTTGCTGTTCTGAGTTTTAGTACATTTTCTCGAATACATGTTTCTTCATTTTCTCTTTGCCTTTAGAAAAATTTGCAGGAACTTTAAATTTTTAAAAAATGATTTTCACCAGTTATGCTTGTTTTGCTAGGGAGAGGGTCTGGGGGTTTCTTATGCCACCATTCTAGAAATGGAATTCCCTCATATGTTATTATATCTGAAGTGTCTGGCACTGAGCTTGCTAAAAAGTAGGCATTTGGTAAGTACTTATTGGTTGGCTGGATTCTCAGTAGATATTGATTCCTAAGCATGTCTTTAAAAAGGAGATAATAAGAATCCCAACTCTGGGGTCAGCTTTCTATTTGCTCCTTATTGTAAGGTACTCAGGGCTGGTTGCCACAGAGTGAATTCAACTAATCCAAACTTACTCCCCACTAGAGAGCTGGACTAATTTCCTTACCTAGTCTCTTTCATATGAGTACCGTGACTCCCTCCTTTTATAAAGCGGACGGAGAAATCTCTTTGCTCCCTTTCTCCTAGGCTCATATCCTAATCTTAACCTTTGAAGTCTTATGTCTTGACATTACTGTGGAAAGAACAACGACAATTAAATGAATCCAAGGAAACAGCATTTCCCTATAGACTGTAGTAGAGTCAGATTATTGTCCTGACTTCTTCTTAATGAACTTTCCAGTTGGGGTTTAAGGTATTGTATAGCTATGGCAATTGTCGGAATCCTACTGATGTAGGCAATTGTATTGTTGGGTTAGGGCCCACAGACCCTTCAAACCTGTTATACGGACTGGGTCACAGACTCCTCGTATGCCTGGATGGGTCACCAGACCCCTCATATACCTGGCTGGGTCACTAGACCCCTCACACGTAGGTCTGTGAGCTAGGTAATTGGGAAAGATCACGGGAGCCATTGAGAGATGACATGAGCTGTTGACAGATGACACGAGCTCAGTCCTTAGCTTCCTCAGCAGCAGGAACAGCAACAGCGGTGGCCTTTTGGAGAATCCCAGGGGCCCTGGCAGCAATAGCCTCCAGCGGCAGTAGTGGCCTCCCTGTGCCCTTCCCCTCGGGCATCCTTGGGGCAGGAGGCACAGTAGATGAGAGCCATTTGTCCTTTATAGTCAGGTCTGATAACAAAGGAAACCTGGGTGTGAGTCAGACAACCCAGGAACACCTAGGTGTCCATGCACATCCACAGACAATACCCAAGGAATAACTGGGTGCACATGCACAGTTACATATTTACATCAAATGCTCGGCAAGATTCTGAACATTCGTGGGAGCCCTGACCATTTTCCTTTATTTTCCCTACAGGTATCAATCCAATCCTTGTCTTTATGGATTTGGAACTATTATAAAATAGACCTAGAGTCTGAAATATCAACTGGATCTGTAACCACAATTGGCCCAGATGCACAGGATGACCAACAGACCAATTAAATAAGAATCTCTGGGGGATGGGACTCAATCTTTAGTGGCTTTTAAGCTCTCCAAGTGATTCTAATGTCCAGCCAGAGTTAAAACAGTGTGTGGTCTAAGGATTAACAGTATCAGTATCACATGAGACCTTGTTAGACATGCAGAATTTTGGACCCATCCCAGAATCACAATGTGCAGTTTAACAACAGTCTTAGGTTATTCATTTGCATGTTAAAATTTTAGAAGCACTGCTTTAGAAGAATTGCTCTTTAAATGTGAGTATGCATACAAATCCCCTGGAGAGACTGGTAAAACACAGCTTCCTAGACTCTCTCCAGGGTTCAGATTCAGTAGGTTTGGGATGAAGCCAGATAATTTGTACTTCTAACATGTTCACAGGTGATGCTGATGTTGCTGGTATGTGGACTACACGTTGAAGACTGGCGCTGTAGACTCAGGTTTGCTTACCACTGAAGAACAGGAGTGGGAGAAGAACTCACACCTTCCATGGCTCAAAGGCAAGAGGGAGTCCAGGCTATGCATGGCAGTGACTCTTCTAATCACACGATTTTATAAGACGTACTCTTCTTTTGAGGGGAGAGTGAGTAGAGTGGAAAGACGGTTTGACTCTCTCTCTCTCTGATGCTTCCGAATGGGAAGAAGCATCTCTTTATGTGATGAGGTAGGAACCCCAAATAGGAACAAATAGAGGGAGAAGGTTCCTCTGGATCTTCCAGGGTTGGGGAGTCTCAGGTCTATCTTACTATACCACACATATGTGATACAATTTAAAGTAGAGGAAAAGACTCAAAAACAAAGTACCCATGTGGAGACAATTCAGAAGAAATAAATTAAAAAGGGATCTCTCAGGGCTTTTCAAGTGCTCATGCATCCTCTCACCTTTGATCTTCTCTTCTATTGAAAACTATGGTCATGGCAGTATAGCCACTTGTGTCATGTATGTGTGGGTTTATGTGTGTGTGTGTGTGTGTGTGTGTGTGTTTTGTGTGAGAGAGAACTAATAGGAGAAGCTTTGGCTTCCCACAAATGTTCTAGTGTATAGTCAGCATTGATTAACAGTAATAGGTAAAAATGCTACTGGTAATAGTGAATATAATCTACAGGAACTTTAACTGGTATCATCATCCAGTACGTTTTGCTAGTTTTAAGACAGCAGAACAATTAAGGTGTCTTCTCAGTTTGAGATCCTTCTATTCCCTCCCACACCCCCATCCCATATCATGAGGCTCATTATGTTTTGCCATTAATGTTAATGGGATTTAATGTACAGTGGGACAGAGTAAGCCCCTGACTTTGCCAGATGAAAGTGACTATGAAACCAATGTTTAGAAATCATAAAACACCGACTTGTCATAGAAGCATTTGACAAATTTTCTTAAATTCTCCAAAGATATTCATTTTGTGTGCTTTATTATTTCCAACCAATGATCCTTAGATCTCGTAAGTATAGGAAAATAGTGTCTGATATACATGCTTTTAAAAAATAAAATGTAGAGAGTGGTTTCTGTTTTTTCATTTATGAGTCTCAAGTCCTAAAACAGGTGTTTTCTCCAGTATAAACTCACCAGGTGTTTTCCATCTCAAACTTTATTCACCTGATGTTTTCTATCTCAAACTATATTCCACATTTTGCTCGTGGATTATAATTAGAACCTGTCTATAAGTTGACTGAAATAAATGTATTATCTCTGGCACACAAAAACATCCAACCTCCTCTGTAGAAGTTTAACTCGAGAAAGGGGCAGAGCCTTGAGGCAGCTAATGAGTGAGAGAAGCAGCAAATGAGAGAATTAAAAATGTCAGGCGGTGGAGGTGAATGATTGAGACAAAGGGTTAAAGAACCAGGCAGAGAGGTTGTGACAAATACTCATTGCTAACCGACGTCAGAAAGCACTAGGGTATAACAATAAGGGAAGTCAAAGAGATAAAAATGTAGGTTGAAGGGGATTGAAAGGGAGGGTGGAGTGTACAAGGGAACAGGGCAGAGTGCTGAGAAATGTATGCGAGGTTTGTAACATAAGTCGGGCAATGTCCCAATATAATATGATGTTACAACCTTATCGACAAGTCTAAACAAGGCAGAAGGTGGGGTAGAAGGTCATTGGCCTTGTGATTGGAATATGCAAACATATATATTCTTACAATGTGGTGCAAGAGTAAAAGCTGGCTTGGCAAACGTAATTGTGCCTTTAAATATTTTAAGAGATGTCAAAAGGAAGAAGAATTGGGTTTATTCAGAATGGAGCTAGTGCCAAGTGTAGTGACTATAGAGGTAGATTCCTTCAGAATATGAAAGAAACTCCGGACCTAATGTGCGAAGAGCAAGGTCTTTGAGGCAGACAAGCTGGGGCAAATTCCAACTTTGGTACTTATCTGCCTTGCCACCACGGTCAGTTTAATGTGTCTTATTTGCTGTTTCTGGATTTGGAAAATGGAAAAATAATTACCTTACAGTTTCTGGATTTGGAAAATGGAATAATAATTGCCTTATAGAGCTGTCGTGAGATTTGAATGAATAGTGTATGTGAGGTGTCGGGCACAAAATTGCTTGAAATAATTGGATTTCTCGTGAATACCTCAAATTGAGTACACTCAAAATGGATCTTATTAGAAAATGGATCTCATTGCTCGTCCCAACTCTTTTTTTCATATTTGTTCTTCGGATCTTAACTTAGATATTAGACTAGGTTGGGTCCTCTGTCCTATAATAGTCTGAACTTCCCTAATGCAGCACTTTAAATAAAAATTGATTACCTGCAGTCATACACTGATAGTTTGTAAACTGCATGAAGACAAGGACAAAGTTTATCTTAGTAATTATGGCATTCCTAGGATCTAGCATTGCCTGACCTGGAACTTAGTAAATTGTCAATAAATTTTAGAAAGAATGGATGAATGTTGAATCCCTGCCATTCCAATCTGGCTTCCCTAACCATTTTTCCATTGCCATTTTTCCATTGTTTGGGATGTGAACATTCTCTTAGTCCTTTAGTGTTATAACCATTGTTGGGAAAATAGAATAGTTTGGTCAGGGCCCTTGCCTCGGGTCCGGTTGGGTGTGGTTCAGCATCCTTTGTAAGCAAATTGTATGTGTGTGTGTGGAGCTGGGGTGCATGTGCACCAATGTATGTTTTTAGTTTTATTGCTATTCATGTGTTTTTGAGAGAGAGAGAGAGAGAGAGAGAGTTTCAGTGAAGCAGGTGGGCAGGTGTCGGCCTCTGGCATCCGCCCTGTGCAGCCATGCTTTCCAACCTATGGCTCCAGGGACCTTTTGGCCAGTTAACTAGCTCATGGGCCTGGGTGAAGGGGTCTGGTGACCCAGCCTGGTATGTGAGGGGTCTAGGGACCCAGCCTGGCATATGAAGAGTTTGTGACTCAGTCTGTGAATGGGCTCGAGGGGTCTGGGAGCTCCAGACCCAGCCCTAGCTCAACAATCGGCCCAGTCAGTGCAGGATTACCAGCAAGTAAAAGAGCCTGACAACTGGCGTGGTCGCCTAGCTTTACAATTGGTGTCACAAACAGGATTAAGAGCTAGACAATTGGCTCTGTGAGGATTCAAGACAACTAGCATAGCTGTGGCCCCCCAACTGGACATCTCTTTAGTGCTCCTTACTCCAACTCAGTGCATTATTAAGTGCTTTTAACATGTATTTATGTACATATCTTGAATTTATGCCTCGCTGTTATTTACATACATCATTCCAGCCCAAGTAGATCTTTCTTATTTTATATTTAGAAGATCAGAATAGCCACCTGACTTCTTACTTGCCTCTAGCATCACTTCACTTATTAGCACCTATCTGTGATGTCCACAGCTGATAATAAAAGTTTCCCCAAGTGAAAATTTTGTCATGGATTTGTCAGAGATTTTTAAATGTATAATGAAAATATCTACTGATTCTCTGTTGTCTTCTACAATGAACCAATCTCCTTATTGGGTAATAGTATCAAAAAAGTAGTACATTTTATTGGAGGAGGATAATGTTTTAGTTGTGGTGAGTAGAAACAGAATGGGTTACTTCGATGAATCCAATGAAGACATTTGAAAAATAGGAAAAACACTCTAAAAACTTTAGAGGGATTATATTCTTGCTAGCACAAAGGGAAACGAGTCAGGTAAGAACAGCAGTAGGAGTTTCACTAATGAAGAGTGTTCAGCCTAGAGTGGCCTTTGTTGATGTCACTTCAGTCATTTGCTTAAGAATTATTTCTTCAAGGTTATATAATGAGAAAAGTTATATGTGAACTAAATAGACAGTCATTGAGGGCAGAGCAATATGTAGTCTAATAAGCACCTCTGGTGAGTTCTGGGGAAGCGTTTGGGAGCTATCGGATCACAAAGTCTGAGATCACAAGGGTGTAAACATGTGACTGGACTGAGCCTGTGAACCTGAGAACTGCAGGGACACTCACTCCTGCTGATGTGGTCTTAGCATAAATGAACCAGAAAAGAGCACATTCGCGTTGCCTCACATGTGCTAGAGGGTGCATTTCTGCAGGAGAAGAAACCCTGTGTATAATTGGCTCTGACTGGTGCCCTTGTGCTGTAAATATTTGCTTATGCGTCTGTACCTTCACACATTCTTCCTCAGCCCAAACCACTTCACCTCCCTTTCTCAGTATGTAAACCTTATTTCTGATGACTCACTCGGCATACAGACACCTCCAGGAAGTCATTTTTGATTAGTCCTCTTGACATTTCATGCTTTTCCATGGCACCGTTCGTGCCATTTTGCCTCTTATGATCTGTGCTTGTGATTCTGTCTTTGGAGACTTTACTTGTGCACTTAATGACTTGTAATCTTAATTTGATTTACAAAAGTCCCTAAGGGTAGGGACTTTAAACGGTCTCTTATGGGATCAAATACAGTGCTACTGTTTTTCTGTAAGTGTTGACTCATTTGGGTTATACTTGCTACAAAAGATACTTTCACCTTCATGGAGTATGTAACTTCAGTTAGTAGATTATATCTGACACTTGGAAAACATGTCCTGGAATAATAGGCTGTTTTGCTGGAAGGAATCCTGTATACTTTAAGCCAAGATCTTTGTTTTCCAGGTGAGGAAATTCAGAACCAGAGAATTGATGTGCTTGATCAAGGTCATTCTGAATACAAACTTGACCGGTGTATCCATACACCCAGTCTGGGGCTCTTTTTGCTACAAAGTGCTCTTTTACTGCCGAGGTTCAGGTACAGCTTCCTTGGTTGGCAATTAACTTCCCTGGGTTGAATCTGAGCATGTTCCATAGCAAGTGCTGCGTGATAAAAGAGGAAACAGAATGCTACCAGTATAGGCTGAAATTAAACTGAAAGGAATATGGCATGGCTATTTAAAAATGTTTAATTTCATAGAACTCAGTAGATCAAAGTAATTATGGCACAATAAAAGGTGAGCTGAAGCCTTAGATGGACCCTAGGAAGAGATAAGACCAGACTTTTCAGAATAGCCACTGTTCCTCCTACAAAACATTTTCTGGTTTTGTCTTCTATTGTCTAGTTTTTATTAAACTGGCTGGGTTGCAAACAAAGCCATGGTAATATAATGTGAATGCAATTTATTCATGAGTACATCTTTCCTTACATGAGGAAAAACATCCGTTTAAAAAACACAAATATTGCCCTAAAAATTTTAAATTTTATAGTTATGTGTGCCAATTATCTTTATAGCATATTGAGTGACTGAATTTTTATTTACATTGATACATATTTCTAAACTTACACATAAATAATTTAGCATTTTCCATTTTAAAATACACATTGCAAAAATATAAAGTGAAGGAAAAAATCAATTGTTAAGAAATTTTGCTGCCAGCACCCTAATTTTCATATTTTAATAGAAGAATCACCTTTTTTTGAAAAGTCCTTCAAAGTTAGGAGTGATTCCAAATGGAAATAAGGTCACAATATGAGTATCACATTTTATTTATAGGCAGCAGTTTTGAGAAATGGTGGGAAGATTTTTCTTTATCAAGAGTTAACTAATGTGCAGAAAAAAAATCAATGTTTTTAGAAAAAATTATAAAATTTTTCAGTCCTCTACTTTTAGAGACTAAAACTATTCAATAAGTATAATAAGAAATACCTATTCCAATTTTATACAATGGCTATTCAATGAATTGAAATGAAATGAGAAAGAAAAAAAATTACTTGCAGTGGGGAAGAGGAGCAAAACAGCAACAGAAGTAGAGATACAAACGATGGACAAACCGAAATGGAGAAACAGAGGCAGGCAGAAATTCCTACGGAGACCCACAGCGATGGGTAACAAAATCCAGCCCACATAGTTTTAATTCTTAACTTTAAATACTTGTTATTTTTTGGTGGTTGAAGTATGTGAAAAATATGGACATTAATGTCGATGTGATCATTAGTTCATTAGGCACCTGTTCCATAGTCAGATAAAACAAAAGCAGAGGTCAGGGCTGGCCTGGGAACCAAGGCCTCCCTTCCCTGTCTCAAGGGCAGAGCTGTGGGCTGCAAGTAGGAAGCTGGGCTCCAGTCTGACCTTGTGCCTTTGGGAAAGTCACTTGCTTCAGTGTTGATGGATGTGAATGTTTTACCTTTGCTTTTAATGGTGGCTGTGGAAATGAAAGTGTATTAACATAGATGTCAATGTTTGCAATTATTAGGAAGAAAGACAAGTTTATACAGACAATACTGTATTAATACTTTAGGATTTTTTATTAAATATTTGCTATGGCTCTCTTTTTACTGTGTAAATTCCTGCCTATTTTTTTCTTCTTTCTTGAAAACATCAAGAAAGATTTTCCCTGAATAATCACCTCTTCTACTAACATATATATTAGTGGAAGAGGTATATACAATCGGCCCTCCATATCATGGGTTCTGCATCCATGGATTCGACCAACTGCAGATCAAAAATACTCGGGAAAAGAAAAATTGCATCTGTACTGAACATGTACAGATTTCGGTTCTGGTCATTATTCCCTAGACAATACAGTATAACAACTATTTACATAGCATTTACCTTGTATTAGGAACTATAAGTAATCTAGAGATGATTTAAAGTGCACAGGAGGATGCGCACAGGTTATAGGCCAATATTCCGCCATTTCTATCAGGAACTTGAGCATCATCAGATTTTGATACCTGTAGGAGGTTCTGGAACCAATCTCCCATGGATAGTGTGGGACAACTATATATATAAATTCATAATGTATACATTATACATTTACAAACATGTAGATTTTATGAATATAGATATATATTATAAATATATGGTAATAAGTAAATATGATATAAATGCAAAATGAAAAAGCAAAGTTGCTGCCAGCTGAGTCCTCCCTGAAATAACCTTACTGTTTGCTTGAAAGGACAGGTAGAATGCATTAATGAGAGATCAGTGAAGAAATGAAGCCCTGTTTTAAGTAGGAAGTGATTTAATAGAGAGAATTAGATGTTAACAAAAAATGGACACTAGGTTTTCAGAATGACTCCCACCCAGAGCAAAACAGAACAGACTCGCTAGGAGAGCTATGACCTCCAAGATCTCCTCTGGTAGTGTGATTTCAAGACATACTCTATAGCTGTGAGACAGGGATAAGAAGCCAGAATTGATAGTAGCTGCTGCTGCTGCAATAGCTTCTAATCCCCTAGGGTGGATAAGGGATACTGAAGAAGTGAACAGAAAAATCTACTGTTTCCAGGATTTTGTTTCCTAGCAGACAAGAGGTGAAGGGGAAGGCAGAGGACCCCTGTCTCACTTCCACCTTTCAGATCTCTAATTTTTCAAAGTCTAGTTTACACTAAGAACATAGCTGCAAGAGAATGGGGGAAGTGTAGTTTCCACACCTCCAGCCAGAAAAGGGATGGATGGAATTGGAGAATAGCTATTTACATTATCCACCACATAGAGATCCATGAAATGGCTTGGTGCAGGAGGGCTGGTCAGATCTCACTTTTATTCTCCACCTTCCTTCCCCAGGGATACTCTGATGTATGCACAGAATCTAGGCTGGAGGTGGTGTGCTTCATTTTTGATCCCTTGAAATACAAGGTCCATAATTTAAAAAAATGGAAGAATGAAATATTACTATATGTAAATCCTGATTTTAAGCACTTTTGTATCTCCCACCAAATAATATTGGCTTTCTAATTAAAATACTGATAAAAGAAGAAAAAATAATGAGAGAATTAGATGTCAGTTAAATTATTCCTGTAAGTCTAAGTCATTCTTTCTTAGTGAATAAAGTTGTGAGTTTTAGATTGGACAAGTTTTCTGATGGTGAAAGTAGAATACTACAATGTGTTAACATATAACGTCTCTTTTTCTCACTGCCACCCTATAGTAAAAGTACCATTGTGGAAAGATGATCTTATATGGAATATGTTTTAAACAGCCCAATGCACATGAAATGTAATTTTTTTTTTATCTCTCCAGCAACTTCATAGTTTATCTGAAAATGACTCGTTTGATCCACTAGTGACTCTATTTAATTATTCCTGCTATAAGAAGTCCTGCCTAGAAGAATTGGTATTAACTCTGGTACAAGGGAGTCCTAATGTGCTTGAGATAAAGACCAATAATGTTGAGAGAAGACAACATTGTGGATGGCATGGAAGAAAAACAGATCTGAAGTTCCAGGAGGGCCATTAATTAGAGTCACTTGGAAGAAAATTCTTTTTAACTTATTATGAGTGTTATCATGTTTCTGGAGACACTCTAAAAATAGTGTTATTTTTCTTAGGGCATAAAAATATTGCAAATTTGGGTACATTAAAATGATAGTTTTTTGGCATTTCTGTGTATTCTTTTTTTTTTTTTTGCTCACAAATATAAATCTCGAAAAACTAATGATTGATTACCTAACTCAGTAAATTGCTTTATGAATTGGAGCATTAAAAAGAAGAAAATCCTGATATAAATATGAGTTTTTAGACTGCATTTTCAGCCTTCCACCAAATCCATTTTTTAGTTAATATTAAAATGTTTTATTCCCTGGCATCATGTCTAATTATATTCTCCTCAAAAATATGCCTTATCCACTGTTTGACCATCCTGCTGTAACAGTGATAAACAGGCAGCCACTCTTGAAGAGTCAATGATGCTCCTGTTGAAGCACTTACCCTGTTCGGCTAGCTCCAATGACCCATTATTGGGTAGATGAATGGTCTGACTTAACAGTTAGCCAAGTTCCAATTTTGTTTCCTTATAATAATTTGCAGTTGTGTTTGAAATAAGACATAATGCAATTTTCTCAATTTGATATGAGCTATTTTTAGTAGTGCAAAAGCTCTGATTGCAATTTTTTTTATTTTATTGCTTAGTGTAAAATGGGCATCTATATTTAATCATATCCACAGATTACCTCAACAAATACAAATGTGTTACATTATCTTTAAATAAATGAATGTCAGTATGTTTCAAGGTAACAGAAATAGTTGCATATTGATAACAGTCATTAATGTAAGTCTTGGTCTCTAGAAGAGAACACACTTGTATTTTTTAATAAGGTGTAATATTATAGTCTATTTTAAGATGACAGTTTTCTAATTCACATAGAGACTGATATATCACTTAATGTAGCTGGCAGACCCTACAAATAGATAAAATGCAAAACATAAACCTGAAAGTAACCAGATTCTGTAGCCTTTTGCAACTGGAATGAATGTTATGAGTACCTTAGCAAAGCTAATATGAAGCCACCATTATCTGTGCCAGACTCTTAGAACTTGCATCCACTCTCCAGCTAAAGCAGATAACAGGAGCTAAGCCATTATCTGGCATTTTTGTAGCAAGATGGTTTTAGATTTTGTATGGAGGCTTATTGTAGTCAGCAAATCAATCTGAAAAAAAAAATGCTCCAGGAAAAAAACAAAACAATAAAACCCAACTGTCTTTTTCTCTAAATACAATAAAAACATCATGGAATGAATAGGGAGAATATCAGAACACCCATTTTCTGTGATAGTTTTTACCAAATAGGTGGGCTATCATTTGGGCCACCATATTGCACACAGGGGATGCCATTCAAAGTATTTCTGTATGGTTAATGCCCCCTGGAGTTATGCTGTACACAGCTGTGTGGCCATCCATGGTAGTCCTGGATGTTATAATACTTGTGTAATCTCAGCAACATTTTGGAAGGTGAACAAGGGCTGGGATGAGACTCTTAGTCGAGATATTTAGAAAGTGTTCCAGCACTTATTGTTTAGTAAATGAATGTGTACCTTTTTTTTTTTTTGCTATAATCTTTTAAAACTCAAGTATTCCATTATAGTAGAAAGAGCACTGATCTTTAATTATGAGATCTGAATTTTAACCCCAAGTTTACTACTAGATGTATGATGCTAGACAAGCTATTTCATATTCCTTGCCCTCACTAATATCCTCTTAGAATATGGGATTGGACTCCACTAGGGATTTGCAAACCTTTCATTTTTTTTACCAATGGGAACCCTAGGTTTCAGCAGAACTCAGTTGGAAAAAAATTAGATTGCCTGATTCAGTTCCTTTTGGATAAGTTCTAATGCATGGAAGGAATATGGGTAAAATTCAATTGCTAAATTTTCAAAGTGATTTTTTTCTTCTTTACATGTAGAGTATATAAAGCATTACAACCTCATACCTATTTTGTGCTTATTCTCAGAATATTAGAAGCCATATTCCATTCTGAAGAACTCCTAAAGTTACTGTTTCAAAGAGACTCTCAAGTCAGACACACCTATTTTCAATGCAAGTCTGGCCACTTGCTAGCTCTGATTTTTGGGCTAATTAATTAACTTTCAATTATCTTCATTTGTAAATAGTGATAATAATGTTATTCATTTCCTAGGATCTTTGGGAGCATTAAATAAGACAATATGTGCAAAATGCTTAGCAGATCCTTGGCTCAATGTGAGCACTCAAATTATGGCTGTTATTCTATGTAGAAATTATTTAGAAAATATTTTCCTTCTCAATTAAAGAAAAGATTATGAAAGAAAGGAACTCATTTTCTACTTTTGTAGGAAAAGAGCCAGATCTACTTAAGAAACATGGACCAAGCTTCCTTTTCTGGGGTGGGACTTTTCTTTGACCAGCATGGGGCCCGTTTTAATTAGAGTAGCAATGTAGGAAGAAAAAGGATAAATATTCTTTGGGGAAAAAAGAGGCTCCCAGGATAAAGTGAAGAGAGATGAAAACATTTAACCTTAGTCCAAGTCTAATTTATAATTCCTTTCTCCTCCCATTAATTAGCTAACTTTTATTGAGTGCTTCCTATTTGCCAGTAGTATTCTAAGTGCTTTTCATGGATTATTTCATCTGATCCTCATAACAACTCTATGAAGTAGCTGGTATTATTATCCCCACTTTATAGATGAGGAAACCAAGACATAAAAAGGTTAAGTTGCCTTAAGTTATACATCTGAGAAATACATGAACAAGGATTAAATTCAGGGAGTTTGACCCAGAGCTATTTAATACCATACTCTACTCTCTCTGGTATTTGAGATCTTTCTTCACATTGGAAGAATAAGAGGGGAGGTAAGAAAGAAAGACTCAAGGTTGTCATCGAGGTTAGATGTATAGACAAAAATATTAACAAGCTATCACTTCAGTTCCAGAAATGAATATTTCTAGGAGAGTGTGGTAAATTGAGTTACTATTCTCAATACTACTATTAAATATCTATTATGAACTCATGCTGGGAAGTCCATACTTCTTTCTCTCTTTCTTGACTGTAGACTTAACCATGTCACTTGCCTTAGCCAATGAGATGTTAGTGGATGTGATGTGAACAGAGACTTGAAATGTGCTTGTGCAATTGGGCTTGTTCTCTTGCACTCCGATCATTTTATCACAAGAGGATCTTGCCTTGGTTAGCCACTGGTAGAGCAGAACTGGATACACCTTGCAATCTAGAGTCAATCCAAACCTAATCCCAACTGAATCCCAGTTGACATATGATTACAAAATGAATGTTGCTATAAGTCATTGAGGTTTGGTGGGGTTTGTTAAGCAGTATTATTGAGTAATAGTTGAGTATAATTTACAGCTATTACTGGGATCTCATTAAATGACAATGTTCTTCTTCAAAATCTAACATAAAAACTCATAAGAGCTTTACTTTGTTATCCCAAACTTGCATTGATAGAGCATTCATTAAGTTTAAAAATAGTTTATCTGTTTAGAAGTGAGTAATTGGGAAGTAATTTGGGAATTAGAGGGAAATGGAAATAATGAAAAAAAAATGGGCAATCTAGGAAGCTGGAGAAGGCATAACAAATGTATAAACAATATTGTAACCACAAATGATAATTAAGGAGAACAAACAATTCTGCAGAGACAATTAATAGGCTCAAATTGATGTTGTAAAAATGACAAATTGGAGGAAATAGTTGAAAAGAACTTTTCAATTAGTATTTTATTTCCTTCATTGATTTTTTTCTAACTTTTGCTTCATAAAACGTCTACTATTTGGGGAATGCGAGTTTGTATGTGAGTGGACTTTTCATAAGCAAGTGTTTGTAAAATTTTATTTAAGATTTGTCTTGAAATTTACTTTGAGAATTCAATTATGGATTGTCTTATTACCACCTTCTATAATTATGTTCATGCAGCAGTTATTTATGCACATGCTTGGTAAAAATGTCACTTAAAGTTCAAGTTGATTTTAACATCTCTGCCTCTGTAGGGCTGAGAGCGTCTGCAGTGCTGGTAATAATGATGTCGATGGCATCCTCTGTGATTTTTATGGTGTGTTTTTATTCTTGAGACTGATAGAGAAAGAGAAAGGAAAAAGAAAATTCAAAGATTCTTTGTTATGTAATGTTTGCCAGTGTGGAAGATGACTAAATTGCCCTATATGAAATTTGTGAGTGGATTTGATAGATCAGCATATCTTTAGTTAGTGAGCAGTTAAGTAAGACAAATGGTAGGGTGGACAAAAACTTTGAGGCACAAGGTTGTCTAATACTAGGTTGAAAATTTTTTTCTCAAATGTAAAATTCCTTCTTTGCCCTAAATCTTCAGTAAAGTCTGTAACTCATGGAAATACCACTTTTGAGTGGTATTTTGGGGGGAATGTGGTGTGCAGGGCTGGGGGGAAGGTGAAGATAAAGAAAATGAGATAAGATCCATATCTGAGTCAGTGAACAGTAGAAAGAAGAGAATCTTTGTGGGTGGTGATATGAGAGTGAAATTACAAGTTTAGTGGAGTCACTCCCTGTCTCTGGGGCACTGGTTCTCAGCTCTGCCTGGATTTGCCTGGAGAACTTAAAACAATTAAATAAAAAACAAACAAACAAACAAACAAACAAAACATTGTCCCACTAGATATGTATACTGATATAATTAGTATACATATCTAGTATAAAAAACTCCCCAGATGATTCTAATTTGCAACTAAATTTGCATATCACTGCCCCTATCATCTACAGCAAAGTTTTTCACCCTGGCTGTACATTAGAATCACCTGGGAAGTAACAAATGTCAAAGAATGTACCCTACCCCTAGAGATTCTAATTTAATTGTTCTGGGTTAGAGGCAAGGTAGTTCATAATTTCAAAGCTTCTCAGGTGATTCTCATGCAGAAATGGGTCAGAGGGAGTCCCCAGAACATTGGCATGCCTCTGTCTGCTAATACCCAGAAAGACTGCTCCAAAAATACAGGGGGCTGGGGGTGATAGGACAGAGAGAGATGGATATGGTGCTTTTTCTGGGAAGATAAAACCTTCACGCCATTCTGGTTAGAGGATTAGAACTCACCTCACACACATGCAGAAATTGATGAATCCTTACTAAGCAACATGAAAACAGGAGCACAATTTTGGTGCCTTATCTAGATTCATGGCTGCTATGAGCTTAGGATCACATGAAAACGTTCAAGATTATATTCATTTCACATGGTCAGAACAATTGACCATGTTAAAATGAGCCTTTGGAAATAATTCCCTTAGTTCAGCAATAGATTGGGTTGCCAGATTTGGCAAATAAAAATACAAGATGTCCAGTTACATTTGAACTTCAGATAAACAACAAATACTTTTTAGTATGAGTATGTCCCATGCAATTGGGACATACTCTATTAAATAATTATTTGTCATTTATTTGAAATTAAAGTTTAACTCGGTGCCTTGTATTTTACTGGGAAATCCTAGGGTTAGAATGCATTGCTAGACTAATTGTCAGTATCCTGCTGACGTAGTGAATTGTATTGTCAGGGCTGGGGCTCAGGCCCTTCAAATCCTTTGTACAGACTGGGTCATAGACTCCTTACATGCCAGGCTGGGTCCCCAGACCTCTCATATGCAGGCCCATGAGCTAGGTAATTGGGAAAGATCCCGGGAGCCATTGGCAGATGACCTGAGCTCAGTCCTCAGCTTCCTCAGTGGCAGCAGCAGCTATGGCAGTGGTGGCAGAAGCGGTGGAAACAGCAGCGGTGGTGCCCTCTCAGGGCATCCCAGGGACCCTGGCAGCAACAGCAGCTTGTAGCAATAGCCTCTAGTAGTAGTGGCCTCCCCATGGCTCTCCCCCGGGGCATCCCAGGGGTGGGGGTGCCCTGTGGATCAGAGCCACTCATCCTTTATACTTAAGTCTGATAACCCAGGGCACCTGGGTGCACATGCAGAATTACATTAGACAGTAACCAAGGAACACTTGGGCACACGTGCATGTTTACATCAAAAGCTCGGCAAGACTCCAGACCCCCGAGGGAGCCCTGACCATTTTCTTTTACTTTCCCTACAGAGAGCTTGAGTTTATTTAAATCTCAAGGGATAGTGGGATGTTGGTGCTGACTCTGCAATAGGTATGGAAAGCAGTCAGTATATGCAACAGACCATGGTAAATCCTATAGAAGAGACTAATTGTCTGGGATTTCTTCTCTTGGCTCTTAGGAGTTTGGACCAATACTAACTTAGTGATAAGGGTGAGAACATTTGTGTGCAAGCAGAAAACCTTCCCAAGTGCCTCTACCTACAATTTAACTCAAAATCCCATTTGTAAATTGCATTGTCCCATGTCACAGTGGCAACAGAGAGGACCAAAAATACAAAAACATGTTGAAAATAACTTGGGGCTCACTTTAAATATTATTTTTCAAATCCATGATTGTCTTTTTCCCCGAACACATATTTGTTCAAGTTGTAGAAAAAGTATTTGGTGTTCTTTAAAAGGTAAAACAGAATTACAGTCCTTACTCTCAGCTCAATTCAATAATAGTTGATTTAAGCTTATTGCTTTTTTTTTTTTTTTTTTTTTTTACAGGACCTTTCATCTCAACTGTGTAGAAATTCATGGCTTGAATAAAGGCATACAAATAGTGAACATAACAGATAGTCTTTGAATATCCTGGATATAAGAAAAAAAGGTGAAACATTGCGACATTAGTTCTTCTGAAATCTTATAGGTACATAATTACAAAATAATTTTTTGAGAAATTCTTTAATTCAAATGTTGAGCCCCATACATTTCTAGTGGTGACACTGAAATAATTCTCTTCAGAAAGTGAAATGAGTACAGACAAAAGTAAGGATTAACATATATGTCAATATTTATTAATGATACTGTAGTCTACATGATAAGAAAACATTATTGATTAATCCATAGGAGGTCACCTAGCATTTCCAATATCTTCACACAGGTACAGTTTCTAATTAGATATTTCAGTAGTTCAGGACTGTTGAAAACAAATGAAGGGAAAAAAATAAAACCTCTGGAAAAAATATGTATAGAGTATTCAGAAACCTGGATAAGAAATTGAAGGTTTTAGGGACACAGGTGGTGGTGTAATTTCTTCTAATTCAAGGTCATAACTTTGGAACATAAAGAAGAAGCTGAGAATTGAACAGCTGGCTTTGTAGATGGTGTCAAAGGACAGAATTTAGTTTTCTGGACCATGATGCATGATACTAAACTAATGCTCCTGGCAAAAGAAAGAGTACATCTGATGAAAAGTGGGGAGAACATACTTGGCAGAAGATTTGCTGACTGGAACAAGAAAGCATTGATATATGAGTGGGGTAGAGAGAAAGGAACAAAAAAGCTGTTAAATTATACCCAATAGAGGAAAACAAGCTGACTTAGGTAGAGTAAAAATAGTGGAAGGGTGATTAGTAAATCAAGAGACGATAACAGGATAGAAGATAAAGGGGCAATATTTGCGGCTTCATGGATTTCTATGCATATTCATATGGTAATGGTGATGACATTTTAAATAAAAAGGTAAATAATATTTGAAGGATTTCATTATTACTTAATAGGGATGAGACTCTCGACTGGCCCATGTGATGGGAAAGCTATTTGACGCTGAAATCCCAGTTTGTTAATGCTGCTAACAGAGACACTGTACAAGAGGATCATGGTGTGTGTCGGGGGGAGACCTAAGAGGTCAGCCAGTGAATTCACTGGTATGAGAGATTCTGGAAAGGACTAGAAGTGCTTTTCTATCAAAGAACTAAGAGTACTATAGGAAGAGAAAATTGGCATTTTTTTAAAAAAAGGAAATACACTTTGGTTTCTCTCCTTTCCTTTCCACTTATGCTACAATTTGGCGACAACAAATTTCTAAAAATCCAGGGAGTACAGACACAGCTGGAGAAGTCCAGATCCCTGGTATGGAAAGTATGTAGCAAAGGGATGATGGTGATGATGACTCAGGCTAATGACCACTGGCAATGTGCTGGAAATGGACAGATTTGGAGTTAGGCAGCATATGGCATTTCAGTGTCCACGTGATTCTAAATGTTTGTTGTGGACTTGATATTTATGTAAAAATCTCACATGGCATGATTGTAACTTTCTTCATTTTCCCATAGCTAAACTTAATCTCTAATCTGAATCTTCATTTTTGCCTTTCCAACAGCATAAAAATTAGTCTGGTCTCTTCTAGGTAAAAACAGTCATGTGACATTAGTGATTTCTCAGTCTTTTGGGGTATAAACTAAGTCAGTGACTGCTCAGTGATTTAAGGTTTATAACAATCATGTTCAGGATTTCTACAACCCTCCCCCACCTTGGAGTTGAATTTGGAGGGTCTGAGAATTATGTAGTGCTGCGAAATCAGTGGGAAAGAAGCATCGATTTCCCTTTTTCACTTCTTTCTGACATGGACAATTGGCCAGTCATGACCTTCACTAACTGGTATCTATCTCTGCATTTGCTCATAAATCCATGGTCTTATTACAGTCCTGGCGTGGATGACCACTGTAGTCACAATCCATAATGCCCCTTCTGCCTGCCAGATTTCTTCCTGTTAACATTCTCACCCTGCTTAAAAGTACAGGTCAGGGCAAGCTGATCTCCAGCACCTTTCCTGGGGCAGTGGGCACATGACCATCAAGACTTTTCCACTAATAAAACCAGTTTCATTCACCTGTCCTCTTCTTTTAGGCATAGTGAGCTAGGAAATGTGAATGGGATTCTCTCGCAGAGCTGTGACCTAATTACCTAACAAAGGCCCCACTTATTAATACCGTCACCTGGGGGTTAGGATTTTAACATATGAATTTGGTGGTGAGGAGGGACACAGACATTCAGTCTGTAGCACTTGCTTATCAAAATTTCCATCCCCCCAAATGTCAGTGTTAAAATTATATTCCTTTTTTAAAACATTGAAAACAAGAAATGGAGTATTTTTTTTTCTCCTTTTGATCTTGATATTCTCCCTTCCTTGAGGCAATGCTGAATGGGAAACTTAAAGTGTTTAAGACACATTCATGGAAGAAAATTAGCAGGTAATGTTTCATACACATACAACAACAAATATGTTTTAATTCCAGTTAGATTTATATTCTGAGAAATTTGTATTAAGGGCATGGACAGTCTTCATAAGCATGCCTGTAACTTACATATTTCCAGAAGGGCATATTTATTGGGAAAACCAATAATCTATTAAATAAGCTTTCTAGAAGTTTCTTCCACCAACAGTGGAGCTGCCTTGAGAAAATTAATCTCTCCAGTCCTTGTTTCCTTTATCTTTAAAACAATTAATTATACCTATTTAAGTTTTTCTAATGACTAATGTAAAATATTTAACCTGAAAAGTGGTAAATCCTCAATATTTGCCAGCAGCTTTCTTTGTACCATCATAGAAATCTTTGGATCTTGGATAGAAAGTGTGAAGAGATAGAAACAGAAGTGAATAATTTTGAGAGTATTTTATAGACTATTGGGACAAACTACCTTTCCCTAACTGATGTCCACTAACCATCTAGAAAAATGTTTGACACATGGTAGGCATTCAATAAACATCTGGATGAATGCATGTCTTAGTCTATTTTGTGCTGCTGTAATAATACCTGAGAATGGGTGATTTATGAAGAACAGAGATTTATTTCTTGCAGTTCTGGATACTGGGAAGTCCAAGGTCCAAGGGGTCCACATCTGGGGAGGATCTTAAAGCTACATTATCTCATGGCAGAAGGTGGAAGGGCAAGAGAGAACTAGATTGCAAAAGATCGAACTCAGAGCTTTGAGCCCTTTTGTAACTGACATTAATCCATTCATGAGGGTGGAGCCTTTAGGACCTAAGCATTGCTCATTAGGCATCCCCCCTTAACACTGTTGCATTGGGGATTAAGTTGCCAACACATGCTTTAACACATTAAAACTATGGCAATGCATAAATATTTCCTTATGTGTTTTATTTTTTTATCTGTTGCATTTCATTCTATGTCTAAAGAGAATGATAACTGATCCTAAAAGAGAAGTCATAAAGGAAGAACATTTTAAGGAAAGAAGTGTAAAGAAAATGTTTAGTTGAATGGTGGTTGGCATTCTGAGCTTTTATTGTGATATAATAATGTGTGGTATACTTAAGGAATAGTAATGGGTTAAGGAAGAAAAAATCTGGTAGAGAAGCTTGTTGAATAGGAATACGGAGTAGTGTTTTGCTTACATGCAAAAGGAATGAGAGACCAAGATAATCTCTGAGCACTAATGTTCTGATTGTAATCTGTGACTTCCCTGGGCCTCAGTGACCTGGGGGTTTTGCTTAAGAAATGGAGTTTCTGTGCGGAAGTGAAGCTGGGTGTCGCAGTAGCAGCAAAGTCTTTTAGTAGAGTATGATATCTCAGCTAATTGTTTCTCTCCTCCAGAAATTATAGCTATGTTAAGATGGATGAGAAAAATGGCAAGAGCATTGAAGATCTCCCAAAAAAGCCTTTGAAAAAATTGTAAATATCATTTTTGTTGACTGGAGCTTCTCTTTTTGGGGTCTTAAGAGGCATGAAAGGAATTACAGATTTTTTTTCCCCAAACCATCGTGAAGTTTCTGAAGACAAAGTACAAAGAAACAGTTAGGTTTCTAGGTGCAAGCAATGGAAATTGACGATGGCTATGAAATGTATGTGTTAAAGGACATTGGGGAGCTCATATAAACACAGAGGAGGTGAGAGAAGTTTTGAAATAGAAATCTATGGGGCTGCAGCCAGAACCCTAACCCAGATGCTGCTGTAGGAACTGTCCAGCTTCTGAACAACAGATGCTGTGGCTGGCAGGATTCCATATCAGAGGCCTTGGGAACTGAAACAGAAAATAGAATCAATAAGACAACATATGAAATTTTTTTCTTTGAAATATTCTGGAGCTGTAATAATGTCAATAGATTGTATACAATTAGATTGCCCCCTTTAAAAATAATAGAATTAAATGGTTTTTTTTTTTGAAAAGCAGTATGCACTATTGCAACTAATATACACTGAAAAAAAAAAGCCAGCAAAAATTGCACAGCCAAATTAAAGGTGGAAAACAGAGATAGATTCTATTAAAACTGTGAACTATATTTTCCAGATTGTGTACTATAACATCTATAACATTGTGGAGTTATAATATACATGTTGCTCTGTAACCAGCTTTTCTCACTCAACAATAGATTATAGGTACTTTGGTTTATGTCAATATGTATCATTGTAGCTTATCTTTTTAATGGTTTTGTAGGATTTAATTGTTTAAAAGCCACAGTGTATTCCGTCAACAACTGATGTTCAATTAGATTATATCCAACTGTAATTTTCTACCAAGTTTTCGTGAATATTTTCTTTCACATATATTTTGGGTATCTGTGTGAGGTTCTGTAGGCTAAATTCCTAGGTGTAGAATTATTGGGCCAAAGGGGAAGGCATACTTAAAAATTTGAGAGCAATTACCAATTGGCTTTATAGAAGATTGGCCCACTTTGTAATTGCACCAAGAGAATATGAGAGGACCAAATTCCCAATAACTTGGATGTATTTGCTATTATGTAGAGATAACATTCAGAGGAATGTTAAAAGCCACAGAGGAATGTTATTCTTCAGAAATGGCTGAGTAGACTTGTTAAGCTGTTCCAAGTCCTCGACCTGCAAATATCTGAGTGCAGAGGAACAAGATCTAGTAACATTTTTTATATTTTAGATATTTTCTAAAGCTTTTCTTAACATAATTTATTAAAAGAATTGAAAAAGTAAGGCAATAAAATGTGGGTTTTTTAAAAAGGCCAATATTTCAAAAATACTGGAGACTGAATAATTATTAAATCAGACAAGTGTTTTCTTCCTTAAGGATGACTTAGTGCTTAAAATTTCAGGATAGGTTTTCTTTTTTAGTGAACTTGAAAGAACATTAAAATGAAGTGTTATTTTCCTCTCTAAAAGGACAAAAAAAGCCTTAAACTTAATAGTTTTCTACAAAAGTCTAATTATTTTCCTTTGCAAATAATATGTTGTATTGAAACTTTCTTGTCTAATAAAAAGTGAAATATAAAAAAGTAAATGACATAAATTAGTTTATAAGAATTTTTAAAATCGTGGAAGAGTAGATACATTTTGTATGTAAATAGTCCTGCCATTTCTCTACATTAAGCATTTTTTATTTCACTGGGTAAACTGGTTGTTTATATTGGCTTTTTAAAAAATATAAAATGCAGTAATTCTGCAAAAATAACTTTTTTGACATTGTGCTGCTGAAATAGAATTTCCTTGATGTACCCTGTTATACATCCTACACAGGGATAAGCATATGTGCTAATTGGTGTTTCAGTTGCCTTTATATTTTAGCAATAAAAATCAGAATTTTTACATTAAAAAAAACCCCACAAGTGGTTATTTACTTGATTTTTGAGTTCCTTTTTTTTCTTTTCATCTTAAAAATAAACATTAGAAAGGTGGTAGGTCATTGGGCTAGACATCTCAGAAAACTTATTTGTTATTGCACAGTTTTGTACACCTTTAGGGTGCAATACATAATTGGATAAAAATGACACACATTTGAAAAGAGAAGAAGCTATTTTCAGAATCTGTTACAACTGTCTGTGTTACCTGTTACAGCTCTCTGTATTGTAGGCAGGAGAGGAAAGTATGTTAAGAATTTGTTTTAAATATAGTATTGTGTTGAAAAGGACAATGTTCATATTTATTTCTTTGTGATTTTTCAAAGGCCATAGTCACATTTGATTGAGTATCATGGTGTGGTAGAAAAAAACATGGAGTTTGGGTCCATACATACACATCTGGGTTATAATTCTGGTTCTTTTGCCACCTACCAGATGAGTGACTTTGGTCAATTTATTTACCTCATTGAACCTTGGATCCCTCATTTCTAAAATGGGGCTAATAATACCTACTGCAAAAGGTCAATGTGTTATAAAAAAAAATGCACAGGAAACATTTTGGATAGTATCTGGAACATAGCAGATTCTCAATAAATATTATTATCCTCTTGTGATTACAATCTCCTCTCTAAACCTTACCTTACAAGATAGTGTGCCACAGTATTACCTCAAGCCACATGTGATGTGTGTTTTTCCGTATCTGTATTGGAGCAGAGACCCTCAAAGAATAGTTGCCACATTCTCTGTAAGCCTTAGTAAAGAAATTCAATGAAGTCTCAGGAGTTATTTGGTTATTATTCCTTTGTTTCTCCATTAGTCATATTATATTTAAACAATCTTAATATTCTTAGTGCAGATGTCTTACTTTAATATTATTTCTTAAATAAAGGACCTCTTCACCTAAATTTACATATCATTTTTATGTTCTCCCTATACCAAAATGTTATTCTAAGAAAAAAAGATATTCAATTTTTTTCTTTTATTCAGGAACATTAATAATTTTGGTGTGGTATTAAGGTAGTTTCAACATTTTTCTTACAACTATTACAGAATCTTTATATTCTTGATTTTAGGTAGTTTCTATGTTGTGAATATTCAGCTCTTGATAAACACCATTGCCCTATCTTCTGACTATCAGTTGAGTGTTGCTTGGAAAAATCATGACTGCAGAGCGGGTCCCCTACAGACAAACTAGTTGTTCATCACAAGTTGCCATTTCCCTGTTGTTGTCTTGTTGGCTCTTTATAGCACCACTTCCCAGAGGCTGTTCAAAATCTTAATTGTCCTAAGAACTTAGCTCCACCTTTGACCTCTTTACTCTCAAGAGATCCTCTTGATGTTGTGATGACTTTCAACGTGTCTTCTTCCTTCCAATCCATCCTATGCCTTACTTCATGCCTGACAGTGTTTAATGAATGCTGCTTTACATAAAGAATATTTTCCAAAAATATACCTTCAAGCATGTCATAATTTGATCAAAAATCTTTGCTGGTTTTTTTGTTTCCTGCCAACTTAAGTCAAAACTCTTTGGGTTGGTATTTAAGACCCTCTCCAAATATCTTTTCTTACTTATTTAGTGAAATATAAAACATAACTTGATGCTGAAGGATTCTGAAATATGTTTATACTATTAGAAGTTATAAAATTTATTTTGTTCCCCCCAAAGAACTATAATATCATTCCCATTTATTCCTACCCAACTCTAGCTCTAGAGTTGACAAAATTACAAAATTTTCTACTAATGCTTCAAAATTAAAGGATTCTTAAAATACTGGCTTTTATAAATACTACAACATATCACTAGCTTAGGAATATAGTGAGAATGGAAAATGGTAGCACAGCAGGTCATGCCGTTCTGATTATTTTCCCTATGACTCAAAGGCTGGAGAGTGGATCTTGGGAATGTTTCATGGCTGCTCTCTTCCTCTGTTCTTTTTGGACTAGTTCCTGGCTCTCTGCCTTAGAACCATCCTGAAGAACTTAAACACACTCGCTCAGTGAACATACCTGAGTCACTGCTATGATTACCTCCATTGCCCCTGTGTTTGGGGTAGAGATGATTTCTAAGCTACAATTTTGAGAAGCAGGTCTGAGCCAGTGACTTATAATGCTTGTGCCATACTCCAGCTCTCCGTTTTCCACACAATGATGTTGCGGTGCTGAAACTATTTTTTCTAAAAGAAACCACGTTTATATAGGGTCAGAGACTCAGCAGATAGGTTGGCTTAACCCACTTTTGTTTTCCTCTATAACAACCTTTCCTTCCCCTCGTCTTATAGTGGAGTTTCCTCTAGCAAATTATTATTCTTGAGCCTTATTTCCTCTTGATCTTATATTTCCTGGAAATTGTTTCACTTCCTACTTCTTTTAGTTCTCCATACTCTTTGCTTCTCTTTGCCCTCCGCCTGACCACTGACTCCCCCCACTCAAGTTCATCTTGGAGATTTGACTTCTTTAATAGATACCCTTCAAAATTCTCAAAACCTTAATAACATATTAAATACAAATATATCTTAATGATCACATACTCCTCTCACCCCACAGTGACCCTCTGCTCAAGCCCTTTGCCTTGATTTCAGTCCTTTCAAGCTGTGCCTCCAATATGCAATTTTCTTGAGGGAATAAGTGACTGCAGAAGGCCGGCTAGCTGTTCAGAATTCCTTGGGTTACTTTTTAAGTACAGTAACTTGTGACTATGATTGATAGAATTTGTAAATGCTATTGGAGGCTAAATGCTTAAAGTTTAGGAAAATAGCATTTCCCATTTGCACACAAAGTTGTAGTTTATTTCAGAGCAAGTGGTCAGCTCCTCAAGTGATAATTTGGCACTTATTGAAATCCCATCAGCTTAGGGCAATGGATGGAGAAGGAAAGGCGTCTGGAGTAGTTTGTTCTTGATCTTCTGGGAAAGCCTCTGAGAGGAACTGCTGAATAAAAATGAAATTAGGCCACATTAAAGCTGAGAACACTTTCTGAGTGGCTATCAAGAGGCCAGCCAAGTAAAACATAGTTTATCACTTCTGGGAGCCAGAGGCTTGCAAAATGATAAAACTCCAACTGGGGAAAAGCATCAAGTTGGGGAGCTAAAAGTCATCGTGCATCTACAGTGCATGCGATTGGGTCATTCAAGCACTCCATAAACATTTGTTGAACTCCCTCAGGTCAGATATCTTTCTCTGCCCTGAGAATGCAAAGGCCAATAAATCATGATTTTTTTCGTAGGGAAAGGGGAATTAACATCTTCTGGGAACCAATACTGTAGAAAGAACATGCTTTCATCAGTTCGTGCACATTATTTAATTCTCCTAACAACTCTAAGAAGTGGGCATAACTAACTTGACTCTATTGATAAAAGAATCAAGATTCAAGAAAGTAGTGGTTGGGATTCCAGCCAAGATTTCTGTAATTCCAACACTAGAATTCTCCCAAAGAGGTATGTAAAAAGATATATTTGAAAATTATGTGGTGAATATTCAAAGTCATGAACAAAGTGTAGTGGGTGCTAATAGAAGGGTGTGATTTCACAGAATTGGTGGTATTTTAGCTGCTTTTCAAAGGCTGCGAATAGTTGATCGAAAAAAAAAAATGACAGGGGAAGAGCATTCGAAGAAGATAACATACCCTGAAAAAGCAGGGCTTGGTCTACTCATCTTTTTAACAGCGTTGCAATAGGTTGGTGACCTTATGGTGGTATCTAGGAGGGGCCTTGTCTTGCCTGCCTCTTGTTAAACCTGACCCTATCATGACCGAAACTTTTTCAGTCTCTGAGTTTAAACTTCAAATCCTTAGAACTGGCTGCATAATTTGTGGGGTCCCTTGTACAAAAGAGTTTCAAGACAGAAATATTCGAAGATTAAATCCAGCAAAAGGCTCTTCTGAATGCCTGTGAAATGGCCCTGCTGGTAGAACAGAGAGCCATGTCTGGGCTGTGAGGAAATATTCTATTTACTTTTAGAGCCCTTTTTATAGGTTATATGAATTACAACTCTAAGTTAGCTAACATATGTACACAAATGGCAAAATTTATGAACATGGAGTTCATTTAAAATGTGCATATGTCCAGTTGCTAAGTAGTGTTTATAATTATATATCTTATGAAAAACTTTATGGAGCAGATGGGGCTTAAATTTTTTCTTTTTTTTCTCTATCATGAAATATCTTATCCATGTAAATATCTAAAAAAGTAATAACATAACGAACACTGATGAATACACAATCTAGCTTAAGAAATATGTTTAAAATATAGTTAAAACCCCTTAAGATATTGATGAAAGAAACAATCAAAATGAAGCAGATTTTTCAAAACTTACTGCCTTGGATAAGTCTCATAAACTCGATGTTGACATCTTACTCTTAAGATAAACAATGTATGTGATTAGAACTGCTGGTTTATTAATTAATGCATAACCTGCTGGTTCTGAATAAGTCATTTAGATATTGTTAAGAATAGCCAAAGCCCAAAGCTTCTGCTTCACGTTGCACGCAGATGCTTCTGGCTCCTGTGCTGTAATCAGTAACAAATGGTTGTGATTCTTGTGTTCCCTGAGAAAAGGACAACTGTACTTGGAGCTTTCTCGCTCCTTTGGAAACTCCCCTATAAAATGCCTCTACTTGTAGCAGGCTTCGGAGCACTTTCTAACTCTTTTGGTTAGTATTTCTTGGGTTGATCCCCACGTTTGACTCCTAATAAACTTCTCTAAAAATCTCTTCCCTCAACAACTTTAATTTCACTTGAGAATATATTTCTTGATCATATTTTCCACTCCAAACCTGTCCAGGGGTCCCACTGTTATAAATTGGTATTTTGATTCCTTTATATCTTTACCACATTTGTATATATCCCTTAAATACACAGACTTATCATTTTTTGTTCATTTATTCATTCAATAAATATTTATTGAACACTTACTTCATGTTCATGGTTTCTATGCTCTGGAGAACATGGCAGAGAGCAAAGCACAAATAAATGGAGAAGAATCTTTCATGCAGAATGGGGAATAAAACCCATTTATAATAGCAACAGAAATAATGAAACACTTAGATTTTGTACATGATTTTTAGTTTATCCTTGTCTGTGTGACACAAAAATAAACTATAAGATGAAAAAATGTACCATGTTTTTGGATATAAAGATTCATCATCAATATGTCAATTCTAAGATTATTTATAAATTTAATGAGATTCCAGAAAAAATGCCAATCCTGTGCCCTCTCAAAGTAGAAGGTGAAATGATTCTAAGTTTACCTCAACTAGGAAGGATAGTCATGAAAATACTGACATAAAAAAGCAATGTGTGTGTGGTCGAGCTCTACTGAATATTAAAACATACCATGAAGTGTCAATAATTAAAATAGAGTTAAATTCATGGATGAGTAAACAGGTCAGTGGAAAAATACACATGGACATTTAATATCTGATAAAGGTCATATCTCAAATCTAAGAAGTAAAGATACAACTTTTCTTAAACGATGATGAGATAACTGTATAACCACTTGAAAATGATGAGATTTAACTAATACCTAACTCCGTATATCAAGATCAGTTAAAAATCGACCCAAAATCTAAGTGTAAACAGAAAACTAAACTTTGGAGTAAAGATAGTTCTATGTCTAAAATTCAGAATACATGAAAGAAAATATTGATAAATTTGACTCTATAAAAAAATTTACATGGCAAAAATCATGATAAACAAAAACAAAATCAAATAATAGTCTGTGAAAATCTTTTTGTAAGTCATGTTACAAAGGGATAATTATATACGTATATATGATTATGCATGTGAACTCCAATTTGAACTCCAATTTCTGTATTATATATATTGGAAACTCCTATCATTTGAGAAGAAAAAGAAAAGAATAATCCAACAGAAAAAAATGGGCAAAGGATGTGAAAAGACAAATCACAGAAAAAAATTACAAATAACACTTAAGCATTTGAAAAGATACTCAACCTCACTCATAATAAAATGAATAGAAAATAACTGTATAATGAACCATTTCTTAACCATCAAATTGAAGAATATACAGAAGTTTGAAAGTGGTTCTATTGGACAGGCACTTGTAATTTCTGGGAGTGAAAAATGGTACAATACCTATGGAGGAGAATTTGGTAGTATCTAATAACATTAAAAATACTGTGGTCCTTAAAGCTGACAATCATAGTTCTAGAAATGCATGCTACAGACATATCTGAATAAGCAAGAAATTTCCTATGTAACAGGTTATTTATTATGGTATTATTTTATAGCTGAGTGTTCAGCGAAAGAGAACCGTTTAAGTAAACTATGGTACATTCATGTAGAGGAATATAATACAGATTTTAAAAAGAATGAGGATGTTCTGAATGTATTATAAAGAGAGGACATGTTATTTCAAAATATACTGGAGAACACATGCAATAAGGAGAACAGCATATATCGTATGTTGATTTTTGAGTAAGGTTAGGATAAGACAATTATATGTTCATATAAACAAACTCTGGAAGGGTAAGACAGATGAAAACATTGACTTACGAGGAATGAGAAAAAAGGAATGGAGGAGCCAGCAGGGGAAGCAAGAGTTCTGTAGGTATCTTCCCACATTGTTGTGACTGTTGAATCATGTAAATGCATCACCTATTTAAAAAACAACTCAGTTTAATAAATTCCTGATACAGAAAACAAGTGGAAACACATGAGCAAAAAAATCTAGCTAGATATTGAATTGGTAATATAAACATACAGATGATTTATTTCAAGTAACTTCAGATGATGTATGTTTTTGACTCTACATGCTTAGTGGGGTGGATTCTAAAGACGAAAAGAAATACAATAGTCCTGCTTATCCACAGATTTGCTTTCCACGGTTTCACTTGTCTACAGTCACCTGTGGTTCAAAACATTAAATGGAAACTTCCAGAAACAAAGAATTCATAAGTTTTAAATTGCTGCCATTCTGAGTAGCATGATTAAATTTCATGCTGTCTTGCTCTATCTCACTCAGGATGTGAATCATCCCTTTGTCCAGTGTATTCCCCACTGTCTATGCTCTCTGCCCATTAGTCCTTTAGTAGCCATCTGGGTTATCAGATCCACTGCAGCAGTATTACAGTGCTTGTGTTAAAGTAACCTTATTTTACTTAATAATGTCCCCAAATGCAAGAGAAGTGATATAGCTATTCAGATATGCCAAAGAGAAGCCATGAAGTGCTTCCCTTTAAGTGCAAAGGTGAAAGCTCTCAACTTAATAAGGAAAGAAAAAAGGTTGTATGCTTAGGTTGTTAAGATCTATGATTAGAATGCATCTTCTAGCTGTGAAATTGTGAAGAAAGGAAAAGAAATTCATGCATAGTCTATATATAGGATTCGGTACTTCCGTGGTCTCAGGCATCCACTGGGGGTCGTAGAACATCCCATGTGGATGAGGAGGAACTACTGTACAAAGTCGTCCCTCTGTATCTGTGGGGCATTGGTTTTATGACTCCAGCATATAGCAGAATCCAAGGACGTTCTAGTCCCTTTGTCCAATGTCTGTATCTGTGGGTTGCCATCCCTGAGTTGGGATGATGGAAAAGTCAGCCCTCCGTAATCACGAGTTCTGCATCTATGGATGGTTGAATCCACAGATGTGGAACCTGTGGATATACAGAGCCAACTATACTTTAAACTTTCATTCGTAGTTTAATCTTTTTAAACCTTTTATTTTGTGATCATTGTAGCTTCACCTGCAGTTGTAAGAAGTAATACAAAAAGATTCCTCCTTCACCCAGTTTCCCCCAATGGTAATATTTTGCATAACTGTGGTATAATGTCACAAATAAGAAACTGTTATGTATACAATCTATTATCAACTGTTCAGATTTCACCAGTTTTACATGCATTTTGTGTGTGTGATTGTGTGTGTGTATATTTAGTTTTATGTGATTTTTTTCACATGTGTACATTCATGTGACCACCACCACAGTCAGGATACAGAACAGTTCCATCACAAGGATCAGTTATGCTACCCCTTCACAATGGCAGCTACTGTCTTTCCTTACCTGGCAATCAGTATTCTGTTTTCCATCTCCATAATTAAAAAAAATGTTCTATAAATGGAATCATAATATGTAACTTTTTAAGGTTGACTTTTTTTAACTGAGCCTGAGTCCCTTGAGATTTATTCAAGTTGTTTCATGCTATCAATAGTTCATTCCTTTTTATTGCTACATAGTATTCCAAAATATGGATATACCACAGTTTAACTATTCACCTGTTTAAGGACATATGGCTTGTTTCTATTTTTTGGCTATCACAAATAAAGCTGATATAAACATTCATGATCAGATTTTTTTTTTTTTTTTTTTTTTTTTTTTTGGTGAGCATACATTTTCATTTCCCTGTGATAAATGCCAAAAATACAGCTACTGGGTAAAATGGTAAGTGTACACTTAGTTTTGTAAGAAACTGCCACACTCTTCTAGAGTGACTATATCATTGTACATTCCCACTAGTAATGTATGATTGGTCTACTGTCTCACATTCTTTCCAGCATTAGGTACT